>NC_056592.1:22058750-22083514 GCF_018340385.1 Cyprinus carpio
ATTAGGCCTAAATAATGGGAACGAAATTATACAGTGCCTCACGTTTTCATAAAATAAAGAAAAATAATTTATAAAACACGCAACAATTTCTTAATCAGTGTAAAGACAAATATATTTATCCCAAGAAGTTGTCTGTCAAAATAAAGGACAGGTAACGAATAACAAAAATGCATGTTGTTTTATTAAAGGAATTTTAAAATATAAATTAAAATATAGGCCTAATATATGAGAATATTGACATTTTGCATATAAATCCATGTAGCCAAGCTCACTAAAATAGGCTACCACTTTTAATGCTCTGATGCAAAGTAAACCACAATTTATTTTGAGTAATATAACACATAATTCATATTATACAAATAATACTGCACACCTATTAAATGTGTCAAATCTAAAATATGGTGTAATACTTTGTAGCTTAGAGAAAATATAAGCACAGGCACAGGCTTGACATTTATCCTGCTTGAATTCATTCTAAGAAATGCACATAACTTCATAATTACCAAACTTTCATCTGTGAATATTAAATATTTTAACTATAGTGTTTTTCTTTCATTTTCCCTGACTGCAGCCGTCAAATGTAACACATCAGCGAGGCAAAGCTGACGTCTATTTGCGAAAATGTGCTTTGATGTGCTTGTTTGAAAACTTGTGATTAAAGCGCCACTCAGCGGTCAAAAGCTGCAAATGCACTTTGCAGACGCCGCTGCGGCGGTACGAGCGGCGGCGGTAGAAGCAACGTTTTGGATGTCCACCTACTGTAGGACGAGTTCTTAAAAGTAGGTTTTTCGAACAATTGAAAATAGCGAAAAAACTAAACCTTGCGATTTTTGAATTTTGGGGTTCATTCGACTTGGCATTACCCAAGGATTCAGAAGAAAAAAGAATTTTAATTTTGTGGCTTAAGGTTCAAAAGTTATTAGCATAAAAATATTGAAATTTTGGATAAGTGGTGGTGCTAGAGAGTTGGAGTTAGAGACTTCAAATTTGCTATAGTTAATGCTGGGACTGTCCTCTATCAGTATGCCAAATTTCACAACTTTCCCGCAAGCGGTTCTATAGGCTGCCATAGACTTACGGCAGAAGAAGAAGAAGAAGAAGAAGAAGAAGAAGAAGAAGAAGAAGAAGAAGAAGAAGAAGCCCAACGATTTCAATAGGTGCCTACGCACCTCAATTACAAATCCCCTAATAATAATAACAACAACAACAATAATAATAAATGTCTACGCTTCTCAATGATAAATTTTTTCTATGTTGTTTTTACACTTTTACGCTCTGAGAATTTCATTCCAGTACCTAACAGCAGTAAGGCTCATGCCACCCTCATGGAGTCTGTTTGTTCAGACACATGCACACCAGTCGCTTGCTGGAGGTCATTCTGTAGGCTCTGGCAGCACTCCTCCTATTTCTCCCTGTAAAAAAGGAGCAGATACCGGTGCTGTCCAGCTCTCCTTGAGTAACGGCCTGTCTCCCGGTGTCTCCTCATGCTCTTGAGACTTTACTGGGAGAAACACCAAACCTCCTTGTGACGGCACATATGGAAGTGCCATTCTTCAGGAGCTGGACTACCTGTGCACCCTGACTGGGCTGCAGGTTCTGCCTCATGTGCGAGTAGCCACAAAGAGTGTGACAAAACACAAAACTTGAGACAAATCAGTGGGGAAGGGTTAAGAGAGGGCGAATGTCTGCAGAATCATTGTCGTTGTGCGGATTGTCCTGCTGTTGACCAGTGCACCTGTTTTCACTTTCATTCGCGCCAAAGCAGGAGAAACTGATTCACAGTCACTTGTGATTCCTAACCAGACAGAATGATATCCTTGACGTTTAACTGACTCTGTGTTATACTGTGATATACTGTGAGAGTTCCCTTCATTTTTTGAGCAGAATAACTCTAGTCGGCTATTTGAATTAAACTGGTTTCTTCTTGGTTTTCAGGTTTGGTAGGAAAAAAGTGCTGTTTGTTACCATGGGGATTCAGACGGTATTCACCTTCATTCAAGTCTTCTCCCCATCTTGGCTGATTTTTTGTTTGTTGTTTTTCATTGTTGGAATGGGCCAAATATCAAACTATGTGGCAGCGTTTGTTTTAGGTAAAGACTTTTGTTGTGCTCTGATTTTTAGTGTGCAATTTATATTAACACTGAATTACATTATTGTATTATGGTTTCAGTATTAAACAGTTTATTATTTAAAATTATGGAAGCTTGTTTCTGTGAAAAAACCAAGAGATAAGAAAAAAGGTAACAGACTTTTAATTGCACAATTTTGACTTTCTTTCTCGCAATTCTGAGTTTACATCTCAACCTTTTTTCCTGAGTTTATACCTGACAAATCTATATATATTTTTTTAATCTAGCAATTCTGGCTTTTCTCAGAATTGTGAGTTTATATGTAGCAATTCTATTTATATATGTAGAAAAAATTATCAGAATTTCTCAGAAAAAGTTAGAATTGTAAGTATCAATTACCATTTTTCCCCTATTTTCTATTCTATATACAGTACATGAACTTCCATAGAAAATGACTGAATACTGTTAAAGTCAAGCATGTTGCCTGCCAGAACATTTATACATTTATAAAATGTGTTATACTAATACATTTTTAGGTTATGTTTAAAAGTTGCATAATAAATGCATGTATTTGTTTTAGAATCTACATTAAAAGTATTCTCAGAAAATAATTCAGACTGTAGATCCTGGATTAAATTTTCCCCCCTCCCAAAAATACTCTTCCCCTAGGAATGGAAATATT
Source organism: Cyprinus carpio (assembly GCF_018340385.1). Lineage (NCBI taxonomy): Eukaryota > Metazoa > Chordata > Actinopteri > Cypriniformes > Cyprinidae > Cyprinus > Cyprinus carpio. The sequence continues at coordinate 22,061,502 of NC_056592.1, forward strand.
GAGCCCATCCATTCGTGACATCTACTCCACTCTTGGCGTGTGTCTTTTCTTTTCAATCGGGTACATGATGCTTCCGTTGGCTGCCTACTTCCTGCGAGACTGGAGAATGCTGCTATTGGCCTTCACCATCCCTGGTTTCTTCTGCATGCTGCTTTGGTGGTAGGTGTTTGCTATGGGCTGGATATTAATTAATAATACACCAGACATGGTGACCAGAATATTAGCACAAATGTACGATTTGAGTAAGACAGGTTAGACAGGTTATACTTATAAATGCTTACAAACACTACGGAATAATGAAACCTAAACTCAGTTCCTGTTTACAAGAATGCTTAACCTGTTGTCCAACAGCAGCTCTCTTTTAATTCTGTTCTGGACATGTTTAACATAAATAGTGTGATCATAGCCACACCTGCATTCAAATAAATCTTCTAATGCATCACTGAGGGAGTTTTGGATTGGCTTTTATTTGTGTCATAATCACAGACAGAGGTGATGTAATATATTTGAAATGCATAGAAGTTGTAAATTAAAATATATAAACGAAATTGGACATAAAAAAAAATAAAAAAAAATAAATAAATAATAATAATAATAATAATAATAATAATTATATATATATATATATATAATATATATATTGCTTGAATTGCTTGATTGCTTGATATTGTGCTTTCCAAAGACAAATTGACATCTGGCCATATGACATCTAATATACCATATATAGAAATTTCTGTGATTAAACTGGTTACTGTGTTCTGAAATTGATTTTTGTTGCATTCTCATAGAAGGCCCTGTGTGGGTGATGCAGGTTTGAGTCTGTGACTTTACCTTTCCTTTCCTCTCTCTCCAAGTGATTTTATTATGAACTCCAATATTTTTGTGAAATAAAGAGAGAAGAAAAAGCTCAAAATTTATATTTATTTATTTAGCAAAAACTTATTCATTTAGTGACTTACAAATGAGGAACATCACAAGAAATGTATCATGACAGGCAACTTTAGAAGCCATTCAGAGCCATAACATCATTCATATTGAATTGTTTGATTTTAACAGCTCATTTTCATCATTGAAGTTAATTATTTATCAATAGTTGTTGTTGTTTGTAGGTTTATTCCAGAGTCTCCGCGATGGCTGCTGTCTCAGGGGAGGGTCAACGAGGCCGAGGCCATTCTGAGAAAAGCTGCCAAGATGAATGGGGTGAAGGTCCCTGATGTCATTTTCCCCCTAATTCAGGTGAATACACATCTGTCTGTGCTTCTCAAATGACTCATACTACTTTGAACAGTCTCATTTAGCTCCTCATATGGTTGTCAGAGACATAAGCTCTTAAACCTTTCTTATTTTCTGATGAACTCAAATTGATTGTCTAAATTAATTTACTAGTAGAGGGGCCATATGAGGAATTAATTTTCTTATGTTTTTAGTTTAAGAGTTAAATGCACTATGAAAACATTGTTATTTAGGCTTGTTTCATCCATCTCACACTTGCAGCACATGCACATGTAGGAAACGATGTTAACAAGACACCCTTTCAGTTTGGACCACTTCACATAATAATAATAATATATACTTTATAGATGATTAAATGATCTGTTGTAGTTGACAGTATGGTTCTGTTCTGGGCAAACTCCCTGGCCATCAGAATGAATGAGCCAGCAGCAAATAAAACCCACAAATTCCCCCAGTAACCAGCTGATGCTGACCACTGGCTTACATGGATCAATAGCAGACTGGAGCTTTGAGATGCAGTGTCATTTACTGTGGTGTGACGCTGAAGATACAAAGCCAAATCCTCCATATAGAATTGGGGAAGTATGATGCATGATGCTGTAGCATCTGCTTAGGATCATGTACGATCATTTGGGCTTTATATCTTAGAAATTCCTTTTAGCCTTTTGACATTTGTATATAAGTCATAGACATGGCCTCACATCCTACTTTTATATGGGTGCTAAATTGCCAAGGGTTTTCCCCCCACTATCAAGAAAATGTTAAACAGCAACTCTCTGCTTCTCCCCATTGAACTTCAAACACATTCCAGGTGGAGCAATTGACCCCTGTGCCAGGTACCAATGGCCTTTGACTAGTTACCTAAATGTGGGTCTGTCTCTGGTTTAATATCTTTCTAATTTCAAATTGCAGGTGGGCCGCCAATTACTATTAAAATAAATAATAATATTGTTAATATATGTAAAAATGTCTATCACACATCATTTCATATAATACATTTTGTTTATTCATTAGACTATAATCAATCAATTACAAATGCTATCGTGGTATAATGCATGTGTTGTCTGTACAGGGACGCAGTGTTTTAAGTGCGCGCACTCTCTATATCATGAAGGTCTAGTTAGCCACAGATGTTTATTTAATGTGTATTGCGCTTTCTCTGCACCGTTACACATACTAGCTGCTAAATGTGAACTAATATTCTATTTGAGGCATACAATGAATGACCAATGCTCCCTGGACACAAGATTTAATTATCTAAGTCTAGTTTTGTTACCTTTACTTAGTGGTATCAAATCTAGAGACATGTTACAACTTTTGATAAAGCTCTGATTGGTTTTATTTTGGAAAAATCAAACCCCTGATGCATCTACTGTGTAAAGCTATCTGTGTGTGTGTGAAAAATGACATCGCACTATTGATCAACGCATATTTTTTTTGGGTGTCCATTGCAACAGCCCTAGTTCATTCAAAAAATACAGTACACCAAGCTTGTCAGTTATTACGGGGTCATAAATTTTTTTGCAGTGCAAATGTTGAAAAAGGTGTCCACTGTTTCTAGATGTTTCCTCCTTGGTAAAAATGATCTATAAACCCTGATGTACCTATGTGATTGTGACTCATACTATTTGTCATATCTAACCAAAAGGGGCATGCAAATGAGGTGTCAGGGAAAACTATAGATAAAATCTAACCAAAAGGGGTGTTACCATAAAAACCTCTCCCATGCCCAAAAAGTGGGCTTCTCTTCACTTGCGGTTTCCTGGAGACACCCATCACCTGGGAAACCCCACGATTTCCCTTCCGGGGGGAGTCCGATCTTCTGGCATTTTTCAGCAACTTTGTTGATTCACTTCGGAGCAGTCAACCCATGGATGAAACGATGAAGCTTTCACTTCTAACAGATTGGAACAGGAATCTACGCATTATACATGAACCAGGACACTTTACTCAGCACCTAAAGAACCAATGCAAGTAACTGCTTATTAACTATTTAGATGCGCTTCTGGGCTTTGACCCCTTTTAATTAAGGTGATGTGATTTTTGATGGTTCTTAACAGGTTGTGATTAGTTGATGAGTAAATTCTACTATTACTCTCTACTCTTGCACGCGAGCGCTACCTCTCTCTACAGTGCTCTCTCTCTCTCTTTCTCTCTCTCTCTGTGCATGTTGCATGCTGGGAGGGAGTGGACAGAGTTTGGCGTGGGTATGAGTGGCTCTGATTTTGAGTGGATAATTTTTCTTTTTTATTTGTTTTTTTTTCACAATTTGTTTTGTTTTTGGCGGTAGAGTTGGTTAAGCTGACTTCAGTCAGCAAGTGCAAGAATGGAGACAAACGCGGGTGATTTCTCGCGTCTGACCATCAGGCATTGCTGTAAATGCATGCCTGATGAGTCTGTATCAGTGGAAGATTTTCTGATGGCCGTGAGTGCGGTAGTTGGCAGCGTTAACATCAGGTCCGCTTCTTGTATGAATAAGGCCATAGTTATTTTTCTAAGCGAAAACCAAATGGCAGATGGGTTGGTTGAGAGTGGATGAATAATTAGGGATACGTTTGTGCCCGTTTTGCCTCTGTCAAGCCCATCAAAGAAGATCATTTTGTCGAACGTGCCTCCGTATGTAAAAAATGAAAAGTTGGAGGAAATATTAAGGAGATTCGGTAAATTAGTAAGTCCGATTAAGTTGATTCCGCTTGGATGTAAAAATCCGGAATTAAAGCATGTAGTGTCTTTTCGGCATCAAGTTTTCATGATTCTGAACGTGCAGAGTGAGCCTCTAAATTTGTCAGTGAAATTAACAATTGAGAATAAAGATTACACCATCTTTATCAGTTCAGAATCTATGAAATATTTTATTTGCGGCGATTTAGGGCATTTTAGACAGACTTGCCCAAATCGTAATGCTGTTAATGAGGAATTGGCGGTCGATGTGGAGGGTAATAGGGCAAGAGAGACTGATACTACTGAGGACGCTGTGCCGCTACAAATCTCGCAAGCAGCGGAGCTCTCTTGAGAGACCAGTGTCGGCTAACATGAGCAATGATCCAGCGGATGTAGCTGAAGCTGCCGAGGCTATACAGCTGGGGGTGAGCGTTGAACAGGTGCATCCAGAGCCTTTGCTTGAGGCTGTTACCCCTGAACAAGGAAAGCAGGCAAGCTCTGCTGTAACTGAGATTGAAACTGGCAGCGATGAACAAACTCAAGAAGATACCGCTTCGCAAGAGGTGGTGGACTCAAAGTCACAGAATGAGGATTTTGATAGAGACTGCGAAGATTTGTGTGCTGAAGATGACGAGACGGATGCGGTACATGCGTCTAAAGGTAGGAACAAATTATTATATTCAGTTCAGCAGATCAGTAGCTTTCTTGACAAAATGAAAGGGCTTCGTAAGCCTAATATTGAGCTGTTTTCCCCGGATCTAAAGTTGTTTTAGGTTTCTTGTACTGTGGCTATGAGGAAGGCTACATTTGACAAGCTTGACAGACCAAAACGATATCGGCTTAAGGAACTTCTGTGTAGTGTAAGAAGTATGTTGCACGTACAAGGTAAAAAGTGAGATGGGATATGTTTTGTATTTATTTTTGAGCTACATTTATTTTTTCATGGCACTTTTGAGGTTTGGAACTTTAAATATCAATGGGTGTCGTGATGTTATGAAAAGGTGTAGTTTATTTGACTATGTTATGATAAAGAAGTCTAATATAGTCTTTCTTCAAGAGACGCATTCAGATTTGGAAAATCAAGTACAATGGCAAAGTGAATGGAAGGGACAGGACATTCTGAGTCATGGTTCTAATGTCAGTGCCGGTGTTGCGATCCTTCTCGGGCCTGAATATAAAGGATTACCTGTAAGTGTTTCTGAATTAGTTCCGGGTCGAATGTTGCGTGTTGATGTTACTATTCACAGCTCTAACTTTTCACTTTTTAATATTTATGCTCCCAATAACGGTTCAGAACGAACTAATTTTTTCAGAAAACTTATAGTTGCTCTTAGTGACGTTTCTCAAGATAGGATGAGTGTTTTGGCTGGGGATTTTAATTGTACCATAGATCACACATTAGATAGGAACCATGAGGAGCCCCACAGTCAATCTGCAGATGTACTTAAAACTTTGATAACTTATCATCACCTTGTGGATACTTGGAGAGAAACTTTCCCCCAAACTAAACAGTATACTTGGGTTAAAGTTAATTCTAATATGGTATCTGGAGCTAGGCTTGATAGAATTTATGTGCAGAAAAATGTCAGAGCTAAATTTTTTAATGGTTGTATTTCTCCTACTCCTTTATCTGATCACTTTTATATGTCTGTTGAGGTTGCCACTGCACAGAGCACTACTAAGCACTTTATTTGGAAATTTAGCAGCAAACTTTTACAAGATCACAATTTTGTGCACTCTTTTACACTTTTTTGGGAGAGTTGGAGAGAGAGAAAATTGCAATATAAGTCCTTAAGTCAGTGGTGGGACATTGGCAAGGTGCAAGCTAAACTTTTTTGTCAGAATTATACTGCCTACAATAAAAGCATTCTGGGGAATAGGATGAGACAGTTTAAACAGGACTTTCTTCACATTGATGTTGAGGAGGATGGTGCTGATGCCGCTGAAATGTTGGAACAGAACAAGTTTCTTTAACGGAATCTTCTAGAAGAAAGGGCCCAAGAGGCACTTGTCCGTGCTAAGTTTCTATCTTTTAACAACATGGATGCTCCAACATCTTTATTTTTTAATCTGGAGAAGAATATTTAAAAAAATAGGAACTTGTGTCATTTGAAACTGAAAAAAATAGGAACTTGTGTCATTTGAAACTGCCAGAAGTGACAGAAGATACTGAAATTATTTGAATTATTTCCTATGCACTGTCTTTTTATGAAGATCTATATAAAGCTGAATCCTGTGATGCTGAAATGGCTGACTTTTTACTTCAGGACTTACCTCATCTTGCAGAAAAGGAGAAACATGCTTGATCAACCTTTGACCTTTGATGAATGTACTGTAGCTGTTAATGAACTTTCTCCAGGCAAAGCTCCAGGACTAGGAATGTTTGGAAAAGGGAACACTTCCGTTGAGCCTTCGGAGGGCTATGATAACCTTATTACCCAAGAAGGGTGACCTTGGAGACATAAAAAACTGGCGTCCTTTGTCTTTGCTCGGTGTTGACTATAAGATACTTTCTAAAGTTTTAACTAATAGAATTAAATGTTGTATAGCTTCAGTCATTCATGCAGATCAATCTTACTGTGTTCCTGGTTGGTCGATTTTTAATAATCTTTTTTGAATTAATCACCCTTCTTTGCATGAACAACTTCGAGATTTGATTTCTTATGCCAAAGAATTATAAAATTGATGCAGGTTTTATTTCTCTGGATCAGGAAAAAAGCCTTTGACCGGGTTGATCATGCTTTTCTTTTTAAGTGTTTTGAAGCTTTTGGGTTTGGTCGATCCTTTATTTCTTATGTAAAGTTGTTGTACACTGATGTGAACAGCATGCTGAAAATAAATGGAACACTTACAAGGCCTTTTGTAGCTGGCAGAGGCATAAGGCAAGGTTGTGGCCTTTCAGGTATTTTATATGCCATAGTTATTGAACCACTGCTGGTAGATTTGAGATGACAGGTAAGTGGGTTTTTTTAACAACTTGCCCTGTATCTAGTAGTGGGGTGGTAACAGTCAGACTCAGTGCATATGCTGATGATGTCACAGTGGTGATGAGGTGAGATGAAGATTTAAGGAATTTAATATCATCCCTTGAGGTTTATCAGAAGGCCTCTTCCTCTAGAATAAACTGGCTGAAGAGTGCAACTTTTTTGATGGGTGATTGGGAAGATGGGGGCCCTCCAAAACTTCCCCAGTACTGCTCTTGGAACTTTGAACGGTTTAAAATGTTGGGAGTGTTTCTGGGGGTGGATCATTACATGTTGAAAAACTGGGAAGGTCTTTTTGATAAAGTTTCAGGTCGTTTACAGAGGTGGAATTGGATTCTTCCCCAGCTGTCATACAGAGGAAGAGTGCTTGTAATTAATAACATAGCTGCATCTATGTTATGGCACCGGTTTAATGTACTTGATCCACCAAACGATTTATTGCAGCAGTTACAAAAAGTTTTTATTGATTTTTTCTGGGATGGTTATCATTGGCTCCCTTCTGCAATACTTTATATTCCAGTTAATGAAGGAGGTCAAGGACTAATTGACCTCAAAGCTAAAGTTAAATCAATGAGATTAAAAGTTGTTCAGTGTTTACTTTATTCCAATGAACATATCCCATGGGTATCTTTTAGTCTGGCTCTGCTCAGAATGTTTGGTGGGTTTCATTTTGATAGGCACTTGTTTTTGATGTCTTTGCATAATGGTTTTTTTTTATACCTGATGTTAAATTTTATGCTTCAGTTTTGGATTCTTGGACTGTTTTAAGGAAGTCAAGACAAGATTTTGACCATTTTGGTTTAAATGAGCCACTGTTTTATAATTCTTTTCTAGGTGACAGTGATTGTAAGTCTAACACTATTGTGAAAAAATGTATTTGATAAAGGTCTGACAAAAGTTGTAAATTTAATTGATGTTATCTCTAGAAAATGGATATCTTCAGAAGAAATGTGTGGTCAGCTTGGGTTTAGATCAGTAAGGATAGTGGAGCAGTTTATTGATGAGATGAAGGTTGCATTCCCCTCGCAGTTGCTCCAGTCGGTTGATTGTTTTCTGTCTGGTGGACCTACACAATGTTCTTTTCCTAAGTTATTTGTGTCTCCTAGAATTTGTATCGAAGATGATCAAGAAGGGAAGATTCTGAAATTTAAAGGGTTAAAAGTGCTTAATTTTGAGACTTTGGGAAAAAAAGAGTGTTATCAGATATACATAAAGTCAGATTGTTATAATGATATTAAGCACAGGTGTGATACAAAATGGAGAGAATATCTTAAGCTTCCTGATAATTTTGCTCCTTCTTGGAGGCTCTTATACAAGAGTCCCCTTTCAAAACATTCTGGAGACTTCAAGTGGAGAACATTGCATTGTGTGCTGGCCACAAATAAGTTTGTTTGTAAGTTTAATGTGAATGTTTCACCTCTTTGTATGTTCTGCTTTGCATCAGAGACTGTTTTCCATGTTTTTATTGAATGTTCTAGATTAATACCACTGTTTGCTTTATTGGGAAGAGTTCTTGGAAATTTGGGGTTCCTCTTTAATAAGGTGTTTTTTATTTATGGATGTAAGTATTCTAAAGAACACAGGGTGAAGTGTACCTTGGCAAATTTTATAGTTGGTCAAGCCAAGTTAGCCATTTGAAAAACCCAATAGAATTGCTGCTGAAGGGCATAATGTAGATGTATTGAAAATTTTTAATGCTTTAGTTGAGTCTAGAATTAGCATGGAATATAAATTTTATCAAACCACAGGTAATTTACTTGAATTTGAATTTAAATGGTGCGCTCTCTCTCTCTCTCTCTCTCTCTCTATACATGCCTTCCTTGCATTGGCATATATGTTTAAGGTGCGTATGTTTGTGTCTAGTCAGATGTTGCATGTTCCCCTGTAGTGTAGTTTAATAAACATCCATATGTATTCACACTTGTTTGTCTGTGTTTGCTGCTCACAGGACGAGGTCACTTTAACGTTCCGGTTTTATTACATGCTCTGGGAGCAATGTTTTAGTAGTAAAATTATTTTTCGTGGCCAGAGAAATAATTTGATTTGGGGTAAATAAATTATTAACACTGTCCATCCTGTGGATGAACAAATCATTTTATTGTACTATTAATGCTACAATGCTTCAAGTAATTCCTGAAGATGAATATAATTAATAATAAGCCATTATGATTAATTATGTTCTCACGTTGAGCTAAAATTTGTTACAATGCCATTAGATGAAAGCCCACCCAGGAATCATTGTTGGAACAAGCATTTAAGCATACCAGTGAACAGTTTTTTTTGTCCAAAGTTCATAACCCAGAGTTTTCCCAGATAATCATGATATTTAAAAATGAAAATCACACAGCTCTAAACTCTTACTTGTAATTTATGTTTCTATCATACTTACACAGAAACACAAGACTCATAAGAGTAATCAAACAAATGACCTTCCAGGAAATCCCTTACATGGACAAAGGCATCCAGCTACCGCTGTAGCTGAATAACATGGAGAAAGAAATGTTTGACTGGTGAAACATGAAGAGAATGAACACATCATTGCAAGAGGTTATGGTTTATCTGTGTACTTTAAGCCATGTTTGGTATTTTTCTTAAGGATAATGTATATTTATGCAATGCTAATCTATATACTGTAGCCTATATCGTTTTATAGAATACTATAAAATAATTTTCTACCTCATTCTGTGTAAGAAATCTCATCAGTTCACAGAGAGAAGTTATTTGAGACACTATTGATGTTATAACGCTTGTTTGGTTTTGAATAACAATACATTGTTATTCTTATAAATTGTACTTGGACACTCTACTGAAGAGAGAAACAAACCATTTCAATGCTTAAATCAAATCAAGTTTCGAAGCACTCAAAATGGTACATGTTGTAGCAGTAGTTAGTATTTATTTATTATGTACTCCAATATTTTTTTTTTCAGGATTTCTATGGATATTGCGATATATCGTTATTGTGTAATCTTTTGGCCATGATAATCGTGTAGTGAAAAATATGATATCGAGACAGCCCTACTTTACATGTTTGACTCATGAAAACATAAATATGTGCAGTAAATGAAACCAACAACAGCAGCCCTATATTATGGAGTATGAAAAGCAATGAAACTGCGATGTAGGCCAATTTGTAAGTTGGAGGAGAAAATGAGATGGGAGTTTTTAGACTTACCCTAACTGTCTTGAAGCCGAAAAAAAAAAAACAGTTCATGCAGAGCTAGACAAGATGAGCGATTGAGGTTACAAAGTATATAAATTGTAATCACTTGTAGAAAATAACAGATTGTTTCGCTAGATAAGACCCTCCTTTTTCGGCTGGGATCATTTAGAGCAGTGGTTCCCAACCACGTTCCTGGAGGCCCCCCAACACTGCACATTTTGCATCTCTCCTTCGATTGACACACCCAGTTCAGGTCTTGGAGCAGTGATAGGCAAACTTGGCCCTTCCAGGCCACTTTCTTGCAGAGATTTGATCCAACCCTGATATGACTCACCTGCCTGTAGCCTTCTAGTAGTCTTGAAGACAATGATTAGCTGGTTCAGGTGTGTTTGATTAGGGTTGGAGCTAAACTCTGAAGGAAATTGGCCTTGAAAGCCAAGTTTGCCCACCCCTGTCTTGGAGTCTCTACTAATAAGCTGATGAGGTGAATGTTTGATTAAGGTGACATGGAAAACATGCAATTTTTGGGGGCCTCCAGGAATGTGATTGGGAACCACTGGTTTAGAGCCCTTTGAAGCTGCATTTAAACTGCATTTTGGAAGTTCAAACTCGGGGGAACCATCGAAATCCATTTTATGGAGAGAAATCCTGAAATGGTTTGAAGAAAGAAAGACATGAACATCTTAGATGACAAAGGGGTGAGTGCATTATTTGTAAATTTTTTTCTGGAAGTGAACTACTCCTTTAAACACATACAAGCAAGCAATCAGGATGGCTGCTGGATACAGTCGTGGCCAAACGTTTTGAGAATTACATAAATATTGGAAATGGAAAAGTTGCTGCTTAAGTTTTTATAATAGCAATTTGCATATACTCCAGAAAAGTTATGAAGAGTGATCAGATTTTGCATAGTCCTTCTTGCTATGAAAATTAACTTAATCCCAAAAAAACCTTTCCACTGCATTTCATTGCTGTCATTAAAGGACCTGCTGAAATCATTTCAGTAATCATCTTGTTAACTCCAGGTGAGAATGTTGACGAGCACAAGGCTGGAAATCATTATGTCAGGCTGATTGGGTTAGAATGGCAGACTTGACATGTTAAAAGGAGGGTGATGCTTGAAATCATTGTTCTTCCATGTTAACCATGGTGACCTGCAAAAGAAACACGTGCAGCCATCATTGCGTTGCATATAAAACATGGCTTCACAGGCAAGGATATTGTGGCTACTAAGATTGCAGCTAAATCAACAATTTATAGGTTCATCAAGAACTTCAAGGAAAGAGGTTCAATTCTTGTAAAGAAGGCTTCAGGGCGTCCAAGAAAGACCAGCAAGCGCCAGGATCGTCTCCTAAAGATGATTCAGCTGCGGGATCGGAGTGCCACCAGCGCAGAGCTTGCTCAGGAATGGCAGCAGGCAGGTGTGAGCGCATCTGCACGCACAGTGAGGCGAAGACTTTTGGAAGATGGCCTGGTGTCAAGAAGGGCAGCAAAGAAGCAACTTCTCTCCAAAAAAAAACATCAGGGACAGATTGATCTTCTGCAGAAAGTATAGTGAAGTGGACTGCTGAGGACTGGGGCAAAGTCATATTCTCCGATGAAGCCCCTTTCCGATTGTTTGGGGCATCTGGAAAAAGGCTTGTCAGGAGAAGAAAAGGTGAGTGCTACCATCAGTCCTGTGTCATGCCAACAGTAAAGCATCCTGACACCGTTCATGTGTGGGGTTGCTTCTCATCCAAGGGAGTGGGCTCACTCACAATTCTGCCCAAAAAACACCAGCCATGAATAAAGAATGGTACCAAAACACCCTCCAACAGCAACTTCTTCCAACAACCCAACAACAGTTTGGTGAAGAACAATGCATTTTCCAGCACGATGGAGCACCGTGCCATAAGGCAAAACGTGATAACTAAGTGGCTCGGGGACCAGAATGTCTGAAATTGTGGGTCCATGGCCTGGAAACTCCCCAGATCTTAATCCCATTGAGAACTTGTGGTCAATCCTCAAGAGGCGGGTGGACAAACAAAAACCCACTAATTCTGACAAACTCCAAGAAGTTGTTTGAGAGCATGCCCAGTCGAATTGCAGAGGTCCTGAAAAAGAAAGGGCCAACACTGCAAAATACTGACTCTTTGCATAAAGTCATGTAATTGTCTATAAAAGCCTTTGAAACGTATGAAGTGCTTGTAATTATATTTCAGTACATCACAGAGAAACAATTGAAACAAAGATCTAAAAGCAGTTTAGCAGCAAACTTTTTGAAAACTAATAATCATGAAACCTTCAAGAACTAATATACACAACATACAAGCAAGCAATCAGGATGGCTGCTGGAAGGCAGATACACAGGAAAAATGTACCTGCTGGAACTGTGAAGGACTACTGTCCTCGCCACATAGTTATTCCTTTCCTAGACCTCCTTTCCTTTCCTTGTCATTTTGGAGTTTGAATCCAGATTTAGTCCACTATCTGTAACGGCATCAAAGCTCCTGGGTCTAATTCCACCTATACAGTGCAACTCAAATGTGACAGTGGACATCCAACTTTACCAATATGACTTACCTTCACCAGAACTGACTGACCAGGAACTGAAATGCTGGAAACGGAAATGGCAAAACAAGTCATTAGAACAAGGCCAACTTCATGTGCTGAGGTTGATCTACCCAAACATCTTCAAGCTTCTCAAAGTAGCTTCTGCTCTGTTCTGCTCATGTGAATGTGAACGTCAGTAGCACTCCGGTGACTGAATACTTCATGTGTAGCAGCATGAGAGAGGACCACTCGTCATCTCTGGCCCTCATCCATACACTCTATGACATGGCAGTTAACCTGTGAACATATTCTACAAATGTTACCCAAGAAGACTGGAACTGAGCAGAGTTCTCATTCCAGTCAAGACAAATACAGCAACAAGCGAAGGGGCATTGACAGAGAGACAAGAATGCATGATGAAGAAAGGAGATTATGTATTTAAGTAAATGAATGCAGTTTAATGCATTGTACTTTAACAAAAAACGTTGCCGAAATCGCAGTGTCTGCCCGGCCTTTGTCAAATACAATCTCTCACTATATGAGTAAATCACGTGTGATGCTCAGGATTTATGTGCTCACACTATACGATCCATTTGTTGAGATGCGTCGTGACTGCTCACACTATACGGGCGAAATAAACACGTGGAATCCCCCAAACCTGGAACTGTGTAGCCTCCATCGCTTCTGTCCAAACCACATGCCATGTCACCATGGTCTTGTTTCTGTTTCACGCAGACGTAGTGAGGGAAAGAGCATTGAGTTTGTAGGCAGTCCGTTTGTAGCTCTGCTTCAGTTGTGCAATACCCTCACAAGGGGCAACCAAAATTTCTGACATGTCAGAAATTCAACTGACCATCCAAGTGCTGCTAGGGGAGGCTAATCACCTCTCGTTACCCACTGTACACTGCACATCAAAAGATGCACACTAAAATAAGGGTCAAACAAGTCAGAATTCGGCTCAAAAATTGGACAAAAATCGGACAGTGAATGCCCGGCCTTATTTTCATTTGTTCACATTTTCCCACAACCAGTGTGTTTCCATAGCTCCTGATTAGTATACACCTGTTCTCTGTTCCTTTGATTACTTCCTGTTTATTTAAGCCTCAGTTTAGTTGTACTCCTTTGTCCATTATTATCTTTGTGTTAGTTGCAAAGCTGTCACAATATCCTGTGTCTTTGTTCTGTTTTGGATAATCTTCTTTTTAAATAAAAAGTAAAAGCTGAAAAAGATCCTCCACCTCTCCTTTCTTGGCCTGATGTGACAGTTGTGAATTTCAGTGTATCATTGACTAACTTCTTTTGCCTCAGTGTAACTAACAATAAAAGGTTTCCATTAAAATTTGATAACACTTAATTGTAAATAATACTATATATAGCATAGTCTACTAGTCAGCCGCTTCCATCAAAGTGGCGAATTTAAGTCTTTTGTAAGTCATTTTGGATAAAAGCATCTGCAAAATGCATAAAAGTAAATGTAAGTCTTGTGGTGTGGTGTGAAAAACCTCTGGCAAACACTAGTGAAATGAATATTCTGACACTGCTTTACAGAATAAAAAAATAATAGAAACTAAATGTCTACCTATCTGTTGCTGAAAGTGACTTACAACCATAACTTCAACTTCTAAAACATCCATGAACGTCTCCCAATCTACTGAAATCCCTGTTATGCTGTACTTGATGATAGCTAATTTTACTGGGAAAGGGAGCCGTGTCTGCACTTTGGTTCAGTTCATTGTTTGTGGAAAGTATTAATGAAAAACTGTATGTTAAATCAGATTTCAGCCCAGTTAGAAATATTTTGTCTGTTCCTCTTTTGTGAGGTGATACTTTTATATTCTGTGGATAAGATTAGTTAGTGACTTTTATACACTAACCTATTATAATTTTATTTAACCATGAATTAAAACGCATTGAGAGAAGAAGAAGAAAAAAAAAAAGGTTTTAGGGTAATTTGCAACTCCATTGGCTTTGCAGATATCAGGTAAATTGTATTTCAGTGTTTTGATGAATATAAACATATTTTTTTAGCTGTGAATATCAGCTGGTCTTTTGTTTACAGTGCTGTTTTGATTTTAAAATGGTTTCCAGTGCTGTGTAATAAAACATGTTTGTTGTGACACGTGCTCTAAAGACAAGGGAAAATGCTGGAAGGTTGCGGACCTACAGTCTCTGCGACCTGGTGAAGTCCAGCAACATCTGCTGCATAACCGTCCTGCTGTGCCTGGTCTGGTGAGAGAACTTTACTGGCTAGACATTAACCGGTTCAACACATGGATCACTGCATATATAAATAGCCTGTTAAATCTTTGTTGTAGAACCATACAGAATTGTGTATCATAGTAGCAAATACATGTATATGATATTTAGTCATTCAGTACAACTGAACAAATGTATATCCAATCATTACCATCCATTTTTTTTTTTTTTTTTTGTATAAGAAAATTTAGTGTAACAGCCAATATTTGTTTTTGTGGTAAGATTGAGATGGTTATTGTTTTTTATTAATGTGGGAAGTCAATAATAATTTCAGCATAAAGCCTATCTTCTAAACCCGCTGCTCACGCTCTTCTTTCTTCTTTTAGGTCAGCCGTTTCAGTCGGATACTGTGCCTTGTCTCTGAACACGTCCAGTCTGCACGGGAACATCTACCTGAACTGCCTCTTGTCAGCAGCTGTGGAAGTGCCTGCCCTCATCATGGCCTGGCTGATGCTCCGCCGCTGGCCTAGACGTCTCTGCTTGTCTTCCACCCTGTCATTAGGAGGACTGGTTCTGCTCTTCATACACCTCATACCACAACGTTAGGAATCACTGCTTCTTTAACTGAAATGTTGACTGGCAACATTTATTATAATAGAATAACAAATATATTAAATGATTATTAAAATATTGTGGTTGTCTAGTGATTAATTAATAAGCAGATCATTAAAGTGATTAGATTAAATATTTTGAGCAAATTAATTGCAAATTAATCACACATTGTGTTGGGCTGAGAAATTACTCTCCAAAAGATGATTGAACATTGTTGCGTTAAATGAGAAAAGCAGTAAAAAGCAGCTCTAGACAGAAATATTTTGATTCAACATAGAATTTTACACATTAACGTTTACGGCTAAAATGTGGCCATAACATTGCTTTCAGAGGCTGCATCTGAAGTGGCATTTAGGTGTTCAGAGGTGGCATGAATGAGATTGATGGGGTTTACATGAACATTCATGTTTATTTTTTTTTTTTTTATTGAATATTCAAAAATTAAATGATGCTCTAAATATGACACTGAAAGTGACCATCTGTATAAATGCTCACGGAATAATTGGCTCAAAAACATGGATTCATTCAGATTTTAGTGTTCATTTTTTTCATTTTGTTTAAACCTATTGTCCCCATTTACTGTTTTTTTTTTCTGAAAAACTTTGGCATGATTATAAGGAATCATCTGTTTATTGATGTGTTTGATTTTTTAACTCTTGACTCTCTCTGACCTCTGTTAACTTACAGATATGAATTCTGTTGCTTTTTCACTGGTGATGCTGGGAAAGTTTGGTCTGTCGGCAGCATTCTCAATCATTTACCCTGCTACTGCTGAGCTTTACCCCACTGTACTGAGGAACACTGCTTTAGGAGCCTGTTCAATGGCGTCCAGAGTTGGCAGCATATCGGCACCGTACTTCCTCTACTTAGGTCACTAAACTTTAGTCTGTACAATCTATTCTTTATAATCTCACAAATTCAGCATCTTCTGTTATTTATCTAGTTCCTCAAGTAAGAAAGAAGTTGAAATGTAAAAATAAATAAATAAATAAATAAATAAATAAATTCTGAATTTGAAAAATTCTTTGATACAAAATGTGGTCAAACTATGTTTATATTTTCATAATTTCTCAAACATGCCTATCAAAGCAATTTGTTTAAGCGTCTCTTGTTGTTTTTTTTGTGTATGTTGCAGGAGGCTATTACAGATCTTTGCCTTACATCTTAATCGGCAGTGTGAACATTCTCTCTGGGTTACTCAGTCTTCTGCTTCCAGAGAGTCTAGGATCACCTTTACCAGAGACCATCAGTCACATGCAGACAGTATCTGGGTAAGAGCCACGCCCTCTGCTGTTTGCTGTAGCATTAGCTTTGCGAAGCACCGAGGCTTTCCCCTCAACTGTACCCATTGCACATTAATGACATCTTGTGGTCAAAGGTGGAATGGTGCCTTTGCATCCCAGCCATTTTTGGACTGTTTCATGAAAAATATTTGTGCTACAAAAACCATATAAAACAATTAAAAAAAAAAAAAAATTCATTGTACTTACACAAAGTATGAATAAATGAGTCTGTGAAGAAATTTGAGAATAATAAGCATTTAGGCTTATATGATCAAAATAAATGTTGTTGTGTTTTTGAAGTGGGGAATAATACAAACTGAACATGCACAAAATACAGATGTAAATATTTATTCTTATTATGATTTATTCTTATCAAAGAAGTAAATGACACTTGAAACCTGCACAAAGGGGATTCGCGTTATTTGAATCAGAATACGAAGCAGCCGCATGGTTGTGTGTTAAAACGAAGCTTCGGACATCACAGATCACGTGGTTATGGCAAAATTAAGCAAGCTCCGGTACAGTGCTTCACTGTGAGATCTTTCTTTTTTTTTTTTTATACAAGCTTTGAAGCCTCGATGCCGAACGTCACATCACTACAATTTGAAATTATTTGACATTTTAGTGATTTTGCACATTTTTGTTGCATACTGTAAATAATAATACTTTTTTCCAGGTTCAGAAAAAGATATTCTTCTAACAGTCCATCTGAGAGAAAATGTGATGAGGAGCACGAGACAGAACACTTGTAATGGACTGTTGAGAGATTTTACAAAGTATGTAAGATTAAATCCTTCGCTCCAAGCCTGTAACCTGTCTGTCTCAGTGTAATACAGGCCCACATTTTAATAACTTTTGTAATAACTTTTTTATGCAAAACTTGGTAAAGTAAATTTTATGGAATGAGCTTTGGTTTTAAATATGATAAAGAGCCACGTACAGCATGTAATATATTTTGGCCTTTGGCAAAACTTGTCAAATATTATCTCTCTCAGAACAGAACAGAGCTGTTATTGATTGGAACAAAATGGTGAAAAATTAAATTAGATGGATAAAGAAAAATAGTTAAACTAGAATTTATTGCAAAGTATTTTTTATTTTAATAAACAATTCTGTCCTAACCCTAACCTAAACCAAAGGATTTTACCATGTTCTAGTTTATGTCTGAGGATGACAACTCTTCCACTTGGTATTTTATGAGTTATTTTCTTATGATAAATCAATTTACTGAAAGGCTCCCAAGAGATTTTGGTTGATTGTTTAGGTTTATTGAATTTATTAGAATTTCTTAGTCTTACACTTAAAATATACAGTACAGGTCAAAAGTTTGGAAACATTACTATTTTTAATGTTTTTGAAAGAAGTTTCTTCTGCTCATCAAGCCTGCATTTATTTGATAAAAAATACAGAAAAAAATGTAATATTGTGATATATTATTACAATTTAAAATAATTGTTTTTACATTTATTATACTTTATCATTTATTTCTGTGATGCAAAGCTGAATTTTTAGGATCATTATCACATGATCCTTTAGAAATCATTCTAATATGATGATTCATTATCAAAGTTGGAAACAGTTCTGCTGCTTAATATTTTTTTTCAGAACATGTGATACTTTTTTAGGATACTTTGATGAATAAAAAGTAAAAAAAAAAAAAAAAAAAAAAAAAGAAGCTATGTTTTTAAAATATGAATATTTTGTAATAACAATATACACTACTGGTCAGTAATTTGGGGTCACTAATTTTTTTTTCTTTCTAAACAAAAAAAATACTTTTCTTCAACAATTATACTCATCAAGGATGTGTTAAATTGATAAAAAGTGATAGTAAAGAAAATATATTATTAGAATATATATTATTAGAATTTTTTTTTTTTTGAATAAATGCAGTTCTTTTTCATCACCTTTTATTCATCAAATATATTAGACAGCAGTGCTGTTTCCAACACTCATAATAAATCAGAATATTAGAATGATTTCTAAATGATCATGTGATAGACTGGATGTTACATGTGACACTGAAGGCTGGAGTAATGATGCTGAAAATTCAGCTTTGCAATCACAGGAATAATTTTTTTTTTAAAGTATATTCAAATAGATAACTATTATTTTAAGTTGTAATAATATTTCACAATATTACTGTTTTTTATGTATTTTTGATCAAATAAATGCAGACCTTGATGAGCAGAAGAGACTTCTTTCAAAAACATTAAAAATAGTAATGTTTCCAAAACGTTTGACCTGTACTGTATATATATATATATATATATATATATATATATATATATATCACAAACAAATATATATATATATATATTTAATCACATTGACAATTACAAAAGGCACAAATTAAACTTAAAAATAGTAATTTTAACAACATACAGAGTAATGTGAAGAATAAGGAGAACACTTTAATCAGGTCACCTCATTATATCACTTTTACATAAGCACTGGATTGTAAATTCACTGTAAACTAACCATTATTGTACTACAGTACGTACTTTTAAACAATAAACAGTGAACAAAAACATTTCTGATTGAGATTCTAATTGTTTTACACTGCATATATGAGCAAATTCAGCTCCAAGACAGCCATTGTCCTGCAGAGCTCAGCTCTAACCCTAATTAATCAAACCTAAACCAGCTACTCAAGCCCTGTGTCCCAATGTGCATACTATCCACCCTATCTGCCCTAAATTGTATTGAAAATCACCATTATCACATAGAATTTAGGATGGATAGTATGCACACTGGGACACTGGCACTGTCTCCAGACTCACTAGAAACTCCCAGTGAAGTGTGTTGGAGTTACTACAGACAGTATCTCTCCAGGACCGGAGTTTGACACATGTGGACTAAAAGGCTCGAAGATAAAGATTGTTTTGTTTTGTTTTGTGAAAAGTGCTATACAAATACATATGACTTGGCTATACCAGCCAGATGACAAGGATCACTTTGGAAATCCTTGCAGTCAATTGTTGATGGACTAAGCATGATCCTTACGGCTTAATCGTTAGGCCCTTACACACATACTCTGTCTGCAATGCGTATGCGGTGTGTTTTCTCTGTGCCATGTTAACAGGTTAGATGCACATGTGTCAGAGTTACTGTCCTGCAGAGTGTAGCTCAGCCAGGGGCCTGTTCTTCATACCTCGCTTAATATATCTGAGATGATTTGAAAGATACCAGATCTTCTAATCGTGATAACTGATATCTGGCTAATTTGGTTCTTCAAATGAATTTGCCGATTTGATTAAAATATCTGAATTAAGTTGTCTAAGACTACTGCGCGTTCTCGTGTTCCCCATTAAGGGCAGATGTATCGATACTCGAAACCACAATCAGCAATGCAGCGATTGGCTTACTGCAAGACAGCAATGTAATGACATCATATAATTCATAAATTTCTGAAAATTTAAAAGTTACAGCCCAGTGATCAAAACTACATAAATGTTATAATAGATAAATGAAATGTTTTTATTTTATTTGTTATTTTTTACATGATTGCCAATTTATATATTTACGATTTTTAGTATTTGTACAGGCTTTACATTTTTATTTCAATGTTGTAGGCTAATTAGCAACTCATGTAATTTTATCTTTGAAGCAGATTTGTTATGGGACAGCATTAATTAAAGTTTCTTAAGGGTCAAGATCAAGTTATCTGCATCTCTGGTGCTCCATCAAGCCACTCTCATAATATCTGTCAGCACTCAAATTTATGCATGGCTCAGATTAACTGTATAGCATGTGTGCAAGACTTGAATCAAATTCTAAAGTTATTATTTTATCACAAATAAATCTTTCAATGTGTAAAACTGTGTCTATAGTATTATAGATTATACAACATTATAATATTATTTTCTAATTAATTTTTAGATTATTATCATTTTAAATGATTGTCTCTGTATTAGTAGTGTACTCTTGTAATAAAGTAGCAGTGGCTGGGATAGATTTTAAATATCAGTTCCATTTAAAAAGATGCAATCTAATCCTGTTTACATTAAATAAGCCGCTCCCAAGCAGGTTTAAGTTTACGGACCTGTTGCTATGACAGCAAGTCCAGGATGAGCTTCGAAGAACCAAATAATCCAAGATCATGCCAAATCAACAACAATCAAATCCAGCTAAATGAGCAGTGTTGGGCAGTAATGCATTACTTAGTAACGCGTTACTGTAATTTAATTACTTAGGGTTAGAAGTAACGGAGTAATTTAACACGTTATAATTTTCAAAACAGTAATTAGAGTATAGTTACAAGCTGAGATCTCTATACGTTACTGCTGCGTTACATTGCTGACAGAATGCAGTGTTTTATCATCTAGATTGTAAAAAGGATGTAGCACACGCACTGTCGAGTCCAGTGCCAGTGGATTAGAGACCTGCTCCTGTGAGACCAGGTGCAACAGAGTGCGGTGCGGGACAAGACTTGATAGTAGGGTTAGGATTAGAAAAAATCCAAGAGCTGAAGCACAGTCCAGCTCTGGTAATCCGCAGTCCTTCAATACTCCTTCTGGCCACTCTCCTGCCTCGGCCAAGGCCTGCCACTACGGCCTAGGCCCACTACTTCACCACCAATATATTTGGTCTTTTTAACGTTGAACCACAGATAGTGAGATTTTTAAACGTATGAACGAATATTGTTTTCAATAATAAGTGTTGTTTTTTTATTAAGGTTTTTATAGTATTTATTAATATTTATGGGTAATACTTCTCCATATAATTTATTAGGGGTAGAACAGGTAGTGTTAGGGGAATGAAATGTCCAAGGTTCAAACCTGGTTGTGCTCGGTCCATCCGTCCACTGACCACTAAAGACCCATCCAAGCCAGGCCAAGTTCACAAGCACGCATCCCCTCTCATTTCTACATCTGATCATGGGCACGACCTCCCGACCCCTCCGACAACCAACACAGCCACACAATGGCCCCAAACATTTTTCAACCACATGAATCATGTTCCAATGACCCTCAAAAACATGAACCATGTCCAAAAGATTTGTAAATCACATGATTAGTGTTCTCTTAGTTAGGGGAATGAAACGTCCAAGGTTCAAACCTAAGGTCTGAACCTGATTGTGCTTGGTCCATCTGTCCACTGACCACTAAAGGCCCATCCAAGCCAGGCCAAGTTCACAAGCACGCATCCCCTCTCATCTTTACATCTGATCAAGGGCACGACCTCCCGACCCCTCCGAAAACCAACACAGCCACACAATGGCCCCAAACATTTCTCAACCACATGAATCATGTTCCAATGACCCTCAACAACATGAGCCATGTCCAAGAGATTTGTAAATCACATGATTAGTTTTCTCTTAGTATTAACATCAAGGCTAAGAGAATT
>NC_056592.1:22388722-22393120 GCF_018340385.1 Cyprinus carpio
AAGTTACGTTCAGTTTTATAAAGTTACGTTCATTTTTATTGAACCAAATGTAATTCCATACATCCGCCTCCCCAAACGGCTGCAAATACACAAACATCACGGTCCGAAGTCATTTTCAGACCAGGCTGGCCTCTCCCAGTGTCATCAAAGATCAAATCAACATCGCGTCCTCTCTTGTAAAAATCCTTTCGTTTTCCTTTCTTTCTTCGTTCTTTTTTTTCGACATGATTTTTTTAAATTATATTTTGCACTCTCAAACCTTCGGCACTCCGTATCTCCCCACTTCAATCCGTCCTTCGATTTCCTTCCCCCTCTACCCGAAGCCGCTGGTGATTATGCTTGCTGGAAAGCATGCAGTTAAACCGATTAGCCCAATATTTTCATAAAGCGCAAGTTTACTATCAGACTCAATTGGATTCAATTATTTTTCCTAGAGTGTAAAACGTGGTTGCGAGTTATAGGATAACTTAAATAGAGGCATGGTCAGAGCCGTAGAGCTGACGAAACAAGACTTGTATTCCGCAGAAAAACCAGTTTCCTAATGTTTCTCATGACTTTCTAAAAACAGTTTGGTTAACAACAAAAAAACCATTCAACATCTATGCAGTTTCTCTTATTCAAATCAATGTTACTAATCAAATATCTGTATTACAGATCTTATAATGAAATATCACGTCAAATAAAAGCACTTTTTTAATCTTTCCAAAATTTAGATAGCTGATTTTGAAAGCACTTACAAGTTGTGATAATCACCCTCTTATATTGCATGTACACACTAGTAGGGTTGTATTTGTTGCTTAACACTTACATCAGCCTCCCACAATCAACACATGCATCGAATGGTGATGTTTTGTAGCTGGTGTCTGCCCATTTATTGTAGCCACCAGCCCCCCTCTTCAATTTTGGCATAATGACAGTCCAGGGCACTGTTTACATAAAGGGCGTTTGATTTCCCCAATAAAATATCTTAAGAGAAGTATGATTTTTACATTTTCGGAACCAAATGTTGAGTTGTCTATAACAAAAATTTACAGCCATGATGGTCAAGGGTGGTTATGGAGGCTGTCAAGGCATTGCTAAGGTGTGCTGAGTGGGTTGTTAGGGTGTTGCTATAGAGTTGCTAGATTTACCCAAAATCATTGTTAGCTAGCTTGTGGTTTGCAAGGTTCCACGTTACCACCAAAATCCACAATGTCAGTGTTTTCTTGATATTAATTTAATAATTCAATGTAGTCTTACATGCCACAAAAATAATGCTTTTTTGAAATAAAGGGTACCAGAGCTTGACCTTTATTTCACATGTATAGTAATTACCTTGTTTTTTTGTGAACAAAGAAAACATCATGGATCATGTGTATGGAAATCATAGATCCACTATAGATTACTCACCTTACTAATGTCCTTAATTAAAGTGTTGTTCATCCATGAGTCATAGACAATGAAATACTGTGAACTCATGTTCGTTCCCTGAAATGGGAATTCCATGAGGGAATATTCAGAAAATGCAATGAAGTAAATGCACATAATTCCACACACATTAATGTATTGCATTAATTCTGGCAATTTTATGTAAACCCTTAACCGTATTTTGATTACCCAATCCTTCAAGGACGGTGCAAAACAGAACGGACCAGGATCGCCCTCTTCAGGTGGCTGAGCAACTAGTAGGACCATCCTCGTGGGACTCATCAGAAGCAAGCAAGATAGCGTGTCTGGTATGAATCTCAGTGGATACACCTTAACTAGCAGGAACACCGTCTGAGGTCTTGCAAGACAAACAGGAACACATCCCATTGTCCATGACCCAACTGGCAAGGAAAAAAGCAAAAAAAAAAAGAAAAAAAAAAAAAAACAACAAAAAAAAAAAAAAAAAAAAAAAAAAAAAACAAAAAAAAAAAAAAAAAAAGAAAAAAAAAAGAAACAAAAAGAAAACCAAAAAAAAAAAAAAAAAACTTTGTGTGGGCCCAGACAAAATGGGTAGGGACAGACCTCTGAATAACTGACTTGACCGACAGGAATAGGCTCCAATGAACATGAACTGGCAGGGGAACCACTTCGTGGATCTTACTTAAAGGCAAAAAAACCCTCCATGGCTGGACATGATTGCAGTGATGATCTCTGGGGACTTGACATATCTATGGGACATGACAGGAGTGATTCTCTGGGACTTGACAGCATCTTATCGTCATTTCCATAAAGATCCCTCTTCTGACTATTATTAATTCCCTCATTGTTATTAGGATATGTCCCCAAAACCTTCAAACTGGCTGTTATTAAGCCTCTCATCAAAAAACCACAACTTGACCCCCAAAGAACCTAGTTAATTATAGACCGATCTCGAATCTCCCTTTTCTATCAAGATACTAGAAAAGGTAATATCCTCTCCACAATTATATTCCTTCTTAGAAAAAGTAGCATTTGTGAGGGTTTCAGTCAGGATTTAGACAAGTATCATAGTACTGAGACTGCTCTCCTTAGAGTTACAAATGACCTGCTCTTATCATCTGATCGTGGTTGTACATGAGTGATCTCTGGGGACTTGACACAAAATGACAGGAACATTTTCTGTGGACATGCCAGGAGAAGCTTCAATGGGCATGGCTGACAGGATCGACTTCTGATGACATGTGAAAAGTGCTAGAACAGTCTCTGGTACATAGCTTCTGTAACAAAGGTCAAATAGGCCAAGAGGCTTGGGAGAAGACCCTCACAGGCTGTAACTTGAGGTTCTGACAACAGGAGCCACCCAAACTAGACACCTATGGACTCACCCCAGGCTAGAGGGTTCTTGAATTGGGTCCTCCTGGAAGGGAAGGAAGGAAGGCCCATAAGTTGATATGCATGTCCTCCTTCTCCACATCTGAGGGGTGACAAAATATTGATCTGCCAACACAGGGGTTGGTTACCCTCTAGGGTCTAAGTGGGTTTGTTGGGCCTGGAGGAAGTTTTGACATGCACCTGACTTTTTTGTGCTTTTTTCAGTTGCTTATAAATAGATACATGGCTAAAGTCTGAAAACACTGTATTCTAGTAGAAACTGAGCTACAATAATATGTAATAATAGCATGGATAATACATGATTGTGTTTTGAGAAAAACCACGTTTATGCGTGGTTAGTGAAAAACTAAAAAATTTTTGACAGGTCACTGAAATAAGGTCATAAAACACATACAGACCATTTGTTCACAAGCCTGTCAAACCTGGAGCATGTAGCCTCTGATTTTTTGCTATCAAAATGATGTGAAAATCATCTTGTTTTACTCGCTCACAAGAAAGCAATAGATTGATTTCAATTTTCCCTAAGCCCGGTTTTGTTTCAAAAGGGCATATGCGTAGCGTCAACTATCATGGATCTTAGTTGTGTTCACACCTGAGAATACAAAGGCCCGCATAATGACTCCTATGAGTCCTTTCAGCATGTGGTTGTGACTGGAGAGAAGAGTTACAATAAAGAAGGTGAGGACAATACATATAACTGTATATTTTTTATGTTTTTGTAGTTTCATTTTGACTATATTTAATTATCCCACAAAATAATTTGAGATTCACTTGCAAGTGCAGTTAAACAGTTTAATTAGGACAATCAAACCTGAGACTTTCGAAGCTGAATTTGTTTAGCATCATTACTTCCAGTCACACGATCCTTTCAGACAATCTTCTAAATTCTGATTTTCTACGAAAAAAAAAAAAACACATGTATTTGGTTAATTATTATATTATTATTATTAATGTTGAAAAGAGCTGAGAATATTTTTTTCCCGTTTTTTTTTGTGATACCATTGAACGAACAGCATTGTTTGTAATATTTATCGTATTAATTGTTTTTATGTATCATCACGTGTTGTGCTAAATAAACGTTTTAATTTTCTATATAGACCGACTCAAAGCTTTTTGATTTTAATGTATATTGTTACACTTGGAGTAGACTGGAGTAATGACGCTGAAAATTTAGCTTTGCTCACAGGAATAAATTAAATTTTTAAAATATATTCAACTAGAAAGCATTTTTTAAAATATGAAAAAAAATATTTCACAGTATATTACTGCTTTGGCCAAACATGGTATTGACTGGTATTGTGTAATGTTGAAATATATAAATGAACATCACATAATACATTTCCCAAAGTGGTATATGTTTATGTGCTCTTAAATAAATGATAAACTGCATTATTAACATTATTGTGATGGTCACTGATACTAGTAGTACAGTACAACATTTAGATGATGTAAATGAAACTTCATAATGTTCCACTTGATTATACATTTAGTCAGGAATTATAGTTTGGAAAAAGTCTAACTAGTAAAATGTGTACACATTATGTGAAAACCAATACAAGTATATATACACTCACCTAAAGGATTATTAGGAACACCTGTTCAATTTCTCATTAATGCAAT
>NC_056592.1:22393387-22440414 GCF_018340385.1 Cyprinus carpio
TCACGGGGTGGACGGATTGACAGTTGAGGACATGCCCGGTGTCCCGCCACACAGACCGCGTAGAATTAAGGCAAAAAGGTGCTATCTTGGGCCATCCAGCTGGAGGCCGTCAGGGGTGTGGAGCAAACTCCAGGCGGGCTTTCATGTGTCTTGCCCTGAGGAAGGCTTCCGTGGCCACGCTGCCATAAAGACCCCGGTGAGGCGGCAGTGATTTTTGACTTTCTACAACTTTCTCCCATCTCCGGCTGCATCTCTGGGCTCAGCCACAGTGACCTTTGGGTTCTTCTAGGCTCTTCTCCCCGATAGCTCAGTTTGGCGGACGGCCAGCTCTAGAAGGTTCTGGTCATCCAAATGTCTTCCATTTAAGGATTATAGGAGGCCACTGTGCTCTTAGGAACCTTAAGTGCAGCAGAAATTTTTTGTAACTTGGCCAGATCTGTGCCTGCCACAATTCTGTCTCCTGAGCTCTTCAGGCAGTTCCTTTGACCTCATGATTCTCATTTGGCTCTGACATGCACTGTGAGCTGTAAGGTCTTATATAGACAGGTGTGTGGCTTTTCCTAATCAAGAATCCAATCAGTATAATCAAAACACAGCTGGACTCAAATGAAGGTGTAGAACCATCTCAAGGATGATCAGAAGAAATGGACAGCACCTGAGTTAAATATATGAGTGTCACAGCAAAGGGTCTGAATACTTAGGACCATGTGATATTTCAGTTTTTCTTTTTAATAAATCTGCAAAAATGTCAACAATTCTGTGTTTTTCCGTCAATATGGGGTGCTGTGTGTACATTAATGGAGGAAAAAAAATGAACTTAAATGATTTTAGCAAATGGCTGCAATATAACAATGAGTAGAAAAGAATTTAAAAAGGGGGTCTGAATACTTTCCTCGCACCGCACTGTATATATAGTTTCTTGCGCTTCATTTACATTTCACTGGGTTAAAATAATATCTCGCTATGTTCGATTTATTTGTAACACATTAACCTCAAAACCTTTTCAGCTTTCTTTTTGCAAATTCGAAGTGGTGCGTTTACATGACAGCACCCAAACACGCTATTAAACACTCCAACGCGAAGCTCCATTCTTGTGGCAAAGATGGATAAAAAGGCGCACGTTCAGCAAAAACATCGTAAAACATTATACCCCGGCCAACCAGGCCAAATCACAGAGATGTTGATCTCGCGACGCGGGACTACTATTATCACAGGACCGGTGTTCGTGTATAAATATGTAGGCCTTTGCGAGAAATTTTTTACTTTACAAATTACGAACATGGTCGCATTCGCTACGGGATTAAGATTACAGACAACCTCCTCGCGCACAATTACAAATGACTGGAGGTCACCAGGGCCCAGTTTTTCAAAAAATTTAATCATGGATCAAATTGATCAGGATTGGGAAATCCCATGTTTTTTGTTATCCAGGATCACCCGATTCATTTTACTTTACGCCAGTTTTAAGGAACTCTGACGGGATCATCAGGATCCAAATACCAAATTACCAAATCCGGTTTTGCCGGCCTTAAATGGAAACTCAACAATGCAGCCCTACCGCTTGGGGCAACAGTTGGCAAAATAACCATTGTTTATTTTAATTTTAAGCAACAGATACACTGTAATTAAACAGAAATATTGTACTTTTCCTTATTTTGTTATAATGTTTAATAACAAAACAAAAACAATACTATCCAATAGTCAAAATCATTTACAGTACAGATACCAGCTTTTTCCATCTCGCCTTTAGGGAGATGTATCTTCATCTGCACTTTTTTTATATTATATTATTATAGACAGCTGCAGTTGGGTAAGTTTCAAGATTTATTTTTTACCCAGTTCAATTTGTATTTCTGCTCAGGACTCAAATGCGAGGGCAAAATGACAGTCTTTACTTTAAACAAAGGAAAGCCACAGGTAAAAAACTGCCACCCAAGGAGTTCCAAAATGATGAGCACAGAGGAATACGCCGTAAGCTGGGTAGTATAAATAACTCAGTATAAGGGCCTCTGTGGCTGCAACGACACAGCATGCTGCGAAGGGGTGCGGAGCTTTGACGGGGCTCATGGGAGAACCGAGACTGGAGCTCGCATAGCGTGCGGAGCAGCCGCGGCGTTGGATAGCAGGTAAGGTTCTGTGGGGTGCAAATTGGTGAGCACAGAGAAATTCGGGCTAGTGATCGTGGTTAAACAAACCCACCACCCGACTAGATACCGGTTACCCGGACATTGACAGGGACAAGAGACCAAACTCTAAGTGAAGACGCCAATGACCAGGCTGCTTCATTCGGAGGTAACAATCTGACAAAAGGAGACCACAGAACGAGAGGGTATAAGTAGCCCAGATAACAAGGCAATATGTAGACAGCAGGTGGAGGGGAAATTAGCTTAATGAGAAGTGAAGTCAGCTGTGACACGATCGAAGAGCGGGGAGACAGGAGAGGAGAAACCCAGCAGGGGGAGACAGAGAGAGAAAAGGGAGCAGAGATAGAGACATGGATCATGACAAGACCATGACAACTATGGTTCTTACCATCGCAAACATAACTTGTTTTATGGTCCTCTTTTGGCCAGAACCCCATGGCATTGACATGATTGGTTATGATCCTCCCAAATGTTGTGTTTTTTTCCTTTTTTTGGTCAGTTCTCCACCCTTTGCAGAGCTGAAACCAGCCTCCTACTATCGAGGCAAAATTGGCCCGAACACCCTCCAGCATTGCACAGGTTTCTGCCACAGTGAAATTAGGCCCTTTTGATTCCCATGGTTCAACCTGTGGTGTCGCCAACACTGATCTTAAAAAGCCTTGAGCATGATTGCTTTGGACTTGTGCTCAAATTAGGCTGACACCAATCAGCTCATGCTGGTTAATGGGGGACACCATTCCCCCACCCCTATCATGTCTTTGCCACCCATTTCTCTTAGCCGAGCGAGGCATCCACATGGCGGGTATGTTCATCGTACCCTAGGAGAATGGTCACCGTCAATGGTTTGTGCAGCTGAGCGGCCAAACCCTCAAGCAATACACATCAGACGCACTGTGAGGCACGTGTTATGCTTGTTTGGGAGAGATGACAGTTAAGTACATTGCAGTCTTGTCAGGCCAACACTTACCAACACCAAAACCCAAAGGAGTTACCTGCTTGTAATCCGTGGAGGAAACAGTGCTTAATCGCTCGGCGCTTTTTACGGCAATGTTGGGAATTTTCTACCAAGTAATTGGTGCCAATCTTGGCAGTGAGAGAAAAGCAACCGTGTGAGTAATGTGGGGTGAGGCTCTGTCCGTAGCACTGGGGCAGGTCTGATCAAATCAATTTGGTTTCTTTCCCTTAAGGATGCCCCTGGCTCCGACTCTAAGCACCCGTGTTTTTTCAAGTATGGGGAAACAGGCCTAGCACTATTGGGGCTTATTTGATGGTTACTCACGTGCATATCCAAGCACCTTGTGAAAGGTGATCGTGGGGAGTATTGTCAGATCGATAAGGGCGAGGCAGCAGCATCAGCATCCAAATTGGTTGGCAAACGCCGACCATCATAATAAAAACAAACGTGTGTTGAAATGGCCCAGGCTGTCTGGTCATTATCTCACGTATGCTGCAAGAGAGAGATGCACTATCCAGAGAGCTTCAATCCCCAACGACCAAATGGCATAGTATGGGACGACAGCGCGCTATCCAACTCCTACCATGGCTAATGACCCCTTTTCCAGTTGCAAACAAACCTGATCTAGGCACGCTTCAACTCCTCACATTGCAAAAAATAAGATGTGCCAGGTATATTGACACGGCGCTGAAATGGCGTCCTGAAGAGGAGACTGGTTTGCATGTCTTACCGATCTTGCTGGATTAACAACCCAATCGGTGGCTATGCGAACATACATCCTTGCGCGGTATTGTTTGTGCATTAAACATCGCCCCACCAGGCGGCATGTCCCTCTTGATGACAATTTTTGATGGAACTTGATGAGCTGATGTATAATCCAGAACAGCGCCAACTGTTCTTTCCTAATGACGGACACCTTTAACCTTGCTTGGACATGAAATTAGAGAGGCATTTGTGAGAAATTACTTTTAACTTATTGGCTACTGAATGGACTGAGTATATTGTTGTTGTTGTCATTTGCGCAATATTTAATATACTTTGGAATTATAGTAGCTCGGTGAGCAAACAGGCGCGTTTAGTTGATCAGCTGTAACTTTGATAGATTTTTTGGTGTTTACCATATCTCATTGAGTATTGTGACATGCGTTCATATATGCGTTCAAATGCATGAAGAAGAAATGTATATATCATCAAGTAAAAACATTGATTTTGTGATCATTCACTTAAAAAAAACCACTTCTATGGTTTTATTTGGTTCGGAAAAAAATCAACAAAATGAATCTTCAAAACTTCTGATTGGGATCCAGGATAATCCTGTTTTTTTGGAATCAAATCGGCTCCCAAACCGAGTTCAAGTTGTCTGGAAAATCCCAAAATAAAGGGGGCAGGTTTGATCCAGATTCAAATGTTAGAGATTCGGATTACATGCTCTTGAATCTTAGTTCAGTCATCCCTATTTTGCATTTGAAAAACCCATTTTCCAAGATTTGATACATATCTTCTGCCTTTGATCCAGAAATCCCAACTGGGATTACTTTTGAAAAACCTGGGTCCCAGGGTAATACTAATCCCTGCTGTCGAATATGGCTTTACTCAAGTTTATGATCTCAGCTGGATATAGCGCTTTCATTCTTTTCTATGAGGAAAATACCCAAAAACTCAAATCCTGAGGTAATTCCTCAGGAGGCATTTCTTGGTTGTTGAATTAGGTCGTTATTCCTCTCAGCCACCGAAGCAAACAACAGTAAAAATAAAAAAAGTTTTTTTTTTAAAGGCTTTTTTTAAAAAACCTTGAACAGTTCTCCACTGCTTTTCTGTGGTATGGGCGTGTTACACGTCCGCACGCCATCACACTGGAACATGTTTAATGTCCCATAGCTCGCGCTCGGCACGTATAGATAGAATGAAAGGTAGACGTGCGAAAGAACGGACATCGCATTGGTTCATATGGATTACTTTATCACAGAATATTTGTTTTCCGCTAGCACTTAGTTTAAAAGTAGACATGTCAAGCTTTCTATAGATGTATCACTCATGTCTCTGTGTTGAGTATTTGCTGAGTTACAGTTCATTTTAATGATGCGTTTCTAAATTAAGGTCACCGCAGACCAAGGCTGCAGACAGCGCAACCTTGTTTGTTTCTTTATTTTGTAAAATGCATACAAAGTTTTGTTGTTTATGTGTGGATACAAATAAAAGTAGACCCTTTTTTTTACAGATTCGATGCATGTATGCTCTTATCTGTACGACTGATACTGCGAAAGTAGTGATTTAAGTCTTGTCGAGGTCAATCGAAAGTGATTTAGGATTCTTTTCGAGGTAATCAGGAGAAAATGCCTCAACACGCATATATCGACTCCCAGACGGTTAAGTGGAAGCTTACTTGATTGATTTAGTGTGGGCCTAAACTGGCCTGGGTCAACACACAGGAATAACATGACTGCAATGGGATGGCCGCATCGGTCTGGATCAACTCAAGTCTGGAACAGGCTTGACTGACTTGGATAACTTTAATTCTCTCAGGAATGATTTGAACAGACTTGAAGGATGACTGCAGCAATCTCAGCAGAGCTTGAAACGGACTTGACTGATTCAGAAATGGCCACAGTTCAGGAGAGAATTTGGTACGAACTTGACTAGATCAGGGATAGCTGCAGCAAATTTGGGTCAAATCAAAGGTGCCTGGAAACTGGTTTGACTGACCCAGGGATGCCTGAGCAGCAATCACTGCCAAACTGTTTTGAATCGGTATCTGAAACTGACAAGACAAGATTAATAAAAAATCCATTCAGCAAAAAAAAAAAAAAAAAAAAATTGTTAAGGACACTGGAATAGTTGAAGCTCATCTGCTGGGTGGGTGGGCTGACTTTGGCTGGTTCGTAATGTCAATGATCTAGAAGGAGGGACCCAATTGCAGTGTGAGTAAACAAGGTTTACTGACAAAAGAGACCGATACAAGAGGGTAGTGAAGTAGCACAAGTGAGACCACAACAGGAACACAGTAAACTGAAACAGCTAGGGAAGGCCACTGGAACAGCTTTAGACATCAACTGGCAGAATACTATGGCAGCAGAGGGGGCAACAAGACCAGGCTGGTGGAGAAGACCACACAAGGCACCATAGAGCAGAGCTCAGATACTTGTTGACCGCCGACTCTGAAGCAGAACAAGTGCCAGGCAGGTAGAACCAGTGGCAGGACACACAGGACAAGGTCAGGAACTCTAACACACAAGACCAGACACGACAAAGCTCCACAGAAACACAAATTAAACCCAAGATAAGGGAAAATATGAAAAAAGAACTGATAAAGAGTAAAGTAACAAAATAAGCAAGAAAGATTAACCAATTTAACCAGCACACTAACTTAAAGAATATCCAACAAAATACAAAACCAAAAATCAGGATTAGAAGAACTGATAAATATTAAAAGTAAAAGCAAAAGACAAGAACAAACAGATTTCTAAAAACAAGGAGCAAGACAAGAACATGGAACTACGAAGGACTAGACAAAACAAGGGCACAAGACCAACCAGGCAGGGAGACACAGACACATACTCCGCCACAGACAGAGACAGAGACAGAGACAGAGACAGAGACAGAGACAGAGACAGAGACAGAGGAGGTGGAGAATGACCACAAACCAGCAAACACAAAAGGGTAAGGGGCACTATAAATAGGGAGGAAAACACATGAGGAACAGGTGAGCACAATAAGACAAACAAAGTAACAAGAGGGTGTGGTAAAAAAAAGGAACAAGGAGGAGGGGCTAAAGGAAGCACATGGCCGAGAAAACAATCAACAAGGCCATGTGCTGACACAAAAACATAGACACAAGAAACAAAACAAAACAAACAGTGTCAGTGCAAACCCTGACAAATAAGTAAAATTGCATTAAATAAAGAACAAATCAATAAATAAAACAATAGTGGCTAAGTGTATTAACCAAAATAGGAAGAAAAGCTGTAAAACGCAATAAAATAATGACTAAGTATAAGTCTGAATAAATTTTGATTGATGGGGTAATAAAATCACTTAAGAACTTTCAAAGTTCAAGGCTTATTTTTTACCTAAAATGATTAGGCCCAAAAGAGAATAACTGGAAGTAATGATCATATGAAATGATCTGAGGGGGAAAATATGAATGTTTATAATGTTCAATTTAAATTTGAATTTGGCACGATTAATAATTGTGTGTTAAAAATGCACATAAATAGTGGTAAGAAGTGAGAAAACGTGATAAATAAGAAAGAAAGAGGAGGACCAACGGGTGCATTAGTTAATGTGTTCAAAGGGTTAAAATCATTTTTGTGTTCCCCAAACAGACACTGCATTCAACCACTGGATGTTAATGCTAATTAAAACCTTTGAGGCTAATGGCTTTAGCATTGACTTAAATGTAAACACAACCTTTTCATTAGCTTAGCAACACCGTGGAGTTTGTTTACAATAGCGTCGATGTGCTGCGCGTGTGCAGTTCAGAGTTGATCCGGAAGTAGGTAAAGTCTTCCGTGTCACTATCGTAACTATGGCAACGAAAACAAACTCCAGTGGACTAGCATGTGAATCGTTGCATTGCAAGTACAGTTAAGCATGTTACATGAAATGTTGGCATATTTCAACACTGTACAAATAACAAACACCGCTTGTTGTACCCGGGGTGGTTTTTGCAATGTGGCGCTTAAACTCTTAAATCGTTCAGAGTTGGATTAAACTTTATTCAAAATAACAGCTTCGTGCTGCAGTTGGGGGAAACAGTGATAGCGATCTCAGCGGATCTGAAATCTCTGGGCACGTAAACACAACGGTTTTCTTTCGCTGTTGGTACAAAGTTAAAATGTACTTGATCAAGCTTTTAAAACACTCCTATTCAAATCACTCTCGGACACACGCAGTGTTAATTGAGCTTGCATTTCACTTTGTGAAACAGACACAAACAGGGCAAGCATTATTCTCTAATGTTTAACCCAGGGAGTCAAAGTTGATTTGGCAATGGGACACGCATTGAAATCAAACTATGAATAATGAGGCTTTGATAAATAGATTGAGGAACCCGCTCAAACTATTCTTTTATTCACCGATCCACCTTTTCATTACTGCAGTTTTGCTCTGTTCAGCTAACGGTGACTGAGATTCCCTCGATCGGGAGTATAGCTATTGAATGACACTGGAAAGCGCAATGACATAAATTCAGCTATAAACAAGGCATTACAGAAAATGAGGAACACACTCAATTTCGACCTTATTGTACGATCTCAGATGTTAACTTTAAGTTTACTTACTGCAGTTTAAAGTACAGTCGAGTTACAGCCTTTTCTGCATTCATTCAGTTTCATTCATTCAAGCGGCGGGATCGGGGTCCGCTGATTACGTCACACACACTAGTCTCGACTCAGAAGGTTCTAATCTTTCATCCGCAGCAATAGAAAAGATGAAATAACTTGGTTTATTCTCACAATTTAGATTAAACTGCCCGCATTCTCCACCAATATATGTAAAGGAAACAGGTCAGTTTAGCTCAAAGGGAATCATTTAAGATTTTATAGGGAATTTGGAAAGAATCACTGTTCTTCACGGCTGATCACTGAGACAGCCAGCGATTTCATTGAACGAGCCGTATAACATCAAATCTGCATGGATATTAATATCCAAAGTATAGTGAAAACACTATTAATTAGCACAGTAACAAGAGCGGCAGGTTCAAGAAATTAACTTGTAAGCACAAAACACAAGATACTTCTCTTTACAATATAAATAAGGCTTTATTAGATATAATCTAAGACATATTAACTAATCTAACACATAAGCACACGCACTCACACATTCACACAAGTTGCAGGAAGAGAGAAAGTGAGGAAAGAATGAGTTTAACGATAGCAAAAAGCATGGCTGATGAAAAAGAAAAAAAAGAACTGGCAAAAAAAGCAAAAGCTAAAAAAGCATAATTTGATGGTGTCCTGAGTATTTAAACTGGGTTGGTTGGACACGTCCCAAATGTTGTCTTTGACCAATTAGATATTGTCTTTGCTTATGGTGTGTAGCAATGTTTTCTCCTCCCAATACATAAATCAATATTATCTTATCAGCCACATGGTCCGAATTTTCCCACTCTTGCAGAGTATAAATTTTGGATATAATTTCTATACAAGAATATGATACATTTGACAAGTATTGATTGATGGAAACGTTTAAAGCATGAATTTTTCAAACTCATACATATCCAACATGAATATAATCCTACAAACTATTAAATAGTTAATTCAACATACACAGTAAGTGATTAGAACATGATAGTCGAATGTGTGGGTTACATACATAATATGGAATAATGCATAGAAATTATTAGTTTGCTCATGAGTCCTTTTTAGCGTCATTTAAGAGCATATATACATGGAAAAGGCAGTTTCCTGTGCCATTTCTGTGGACTTAAGGACATGTTCTGTGAAGACCATAGAGGTTAAAAGGTCCTCCTAAGGAATCTCAGTCTGGTCTTTTGTCTTCTAGGTGGGGTGAACCACCCAAAGCAGTTTCTACTTAATTATGTTTTTGCTCATGTGATTTTGTCATGATATGCTGTGTCTTGGACCATTTAATCGTGGTTACTTGCCCCCAAATTTGCCACGTCTCCTTTCTGAGTTTGGAATTGTCAATAAGTGAGAATTCTGATTTATGAACATCCTATGTCTTTTTAAAAGGTCTGTGGAATTTGGCTCTTTGGGTTGTTCAACACATGTTCTTAAAAGAATCTTAAATTGTCTGATTCGAGGTCTGATACCCTACATATACTATAATTAATAAGTAAATATTAATGAACATCATACTTTTGCTTCTTAGAATAATAAATGTGAAATCATACTTTGCTTTTTATAAAGATAGAAAAAAAGGAACAAAAAAAAAACTTGCTTTGAAAAAAAAATGAAAAAAACATTTTTTTAAACATGCCTTATTGTGTAAAAAACAGAAATCCACAAGAATTGTATGGCATGTAAATAATTTTATTAATCGAAGCTCTGTAAAATACACGTCACAATTTTCATTGCATCATCAATGTCATAGATAGACTCGTGGCAGTCATAGATAGACTGTTGTACTATCATTAAAAGTGAAAACATGGGAGTGTAGTAGTAAAAGATGTTGTTGCATATACTGACATATGGGATTATAATGTGTATGTTAATGAATTCTCATCTAAAATTTAATATTTGTTTGGTGGTCATAGCAACATTGACCAAACAGATTGACGAGATATTACACCTGAATCTAATGACTGCATTTTGGTGGCAATGTTAGGGCATTCTTATTATACAGGACACACAGGTCATGAACAGGGAACAAGCATTTGTTGCTGCAATTCTTCTGGGGGGATCTTTTTTATATTAAATGAAACAGAAAGAGAACAAGAAGGAGGAGACGTTCACGGAACAGATGGGCATTGGCACATGCAGCTGGATTTCATCAAGTAATATTTCAACAACAGATCTTCAAAAATTAATCAGAAAAATAGTTAGAAAAATGCCATCATTTTAAACTTACATGTACACTAACAGTACATTTGTTATTTTAATAGGACAGTACAGATATGCTCAGATCAACAGAACTGTACCTGATTACACGTGCTTTCTTTGATGTGGAAAATGACACAAAAAGACATTCCCCTCTTAGGAGACAGTCCCTCAATGCACTGCTCCAGCTGCTGCATGAAGACAGGCATCATGGCTGAGGAAGGACTATAGAAATTCTAATATTTCTGTCTGGCTAGTGAGTGGGGCATCTTATAGGGTTGTGCCCTGTGCCTTTGGAGTGCCAAAAACCACAAGTTTATAGAGCTGTGAAACTCACTTGCCATCATCTGCTCCAGCATTTGCAAAAATACATTAATTTACCAAGGGCCACTGTGTTAGATGATATCTCAGAAGGGTTCCAAAGGCTTGGGCAACATGCAGCAATGGGAAAAGCTGCTGGAGCAATAGATGGGTGCCATATCCGAATAAAAGCACCAGGAAAGGGTTGGCACCATGCTATTACAATCGGAAGTTGTACCCATCTATAATACTACAAAGCGATCTGTGATCACACTGGAAGGTTTCTGAATGTTTTTGTGGGTTACCCCGGTTCTGTCCATGACTCCAGGGTATTAAAAAATTGCGATGTGTATAGAAGAGCCCTTTACCCACCACCAACGCATTTTCTTCTTGGGGATGGAGGCTATCCATGCACCCTAGAACCCATTTCCATCTTAACACCTTACAAAGAGCCAGTAAGAAATCCTGTTGAGGCAAGATTTAATAGCACCATACCAGGGCACACTGCATCACTGAAAGGGCATTTGGCATGCTAAAGACCAGATGGAGATCAGTTTTCCTGCAACCACTTCCAGTGGATCACAGATTTGGACCCAAGGTTGTGGCTGCATGCACCATGTTGCATAATCTCTGCATGGGTGTAGAAGACAGTTACTCCACATGAGGAACCCGAAGAAGCCCCACAAGGTTGTGCTGATCAGCAGAAGACTACTGCCATGAGACTCCATGATGCACTTGCTGCCCAGATGTCTGTACCTGTACATATCCCCACACATTTAGAAGTATGTGATTATTTTTAATTTAAAGGGTTAGTTCACCTAAAAATTCTGTCATTAATTACTCACCCTCATGTTGTTTCAAACCCGTAAGACCTTTGTTTATCTTCGGAACACAAATTAAGATATTTTTGGAATGTGAATATTTATAGAATAAGAATAATTTATAGAACAATTAGATTACTTTTTGTGCGCAAAGAAAACAAAAATAATGACTTTATTCATGCCGACTTTATTTACGCTTATTACATTCATGCGCGCTCCCCCCACACACCCAACCACTCACCCAGATGTAAACAATGCTGAAAATGTTGATTATGTTCTTGGGTACTCTCCAAAATGACGGAAGACGTAACTCGGGGGAGAAGAATTGTTAAATAAATTATGTTATTTTTGTTTTCTTTGTGCACAAAAGGTATTCTTATAGCTTTGCAAAATTGAAGTGGAACTCCTGATGTCACATGGACTATTTTACCGATGTCCTTGCTACATTTCTGTGCGTTGATCTTGTAAGGACCCTTGCTGTCTATGGCAGGTCAGAGAGCTCTCAAATTTCATCAAAAATATCTTAATCTATGTTCCAAAGGGTCTTAGGGTTTGGAACGACATGAGGGTGAGTAATTAATGACAGAATTTTCGTTTTGGGGTGAACTAACCCTTTAATACTTTCTCTAATTTCAAACCATCACAAACATAAATACAGTACATGTTTCTCCTGGTTCAGCATGAAACTTTCATTTAGCTTTAACTCTTTATACTTTAAAAAATACCTACATTTCACTGCTTGCTTGCATGAAAAAGTCTTATTTTTTACAAAAATAAATTGTCGGTAATCCATCAAAACTGCTGTGTTATTAGAATTATCAATGTTCTTGTTGGTTTATATTGTAATTTACTTTCTGGCTGGTTTTATGTATGTGTTTACACAAAACTTACTGCCTACTGAAATTGCATACCTCACAGAGATAATAAAACATACATAAAAAGTACAAATTAGTACATACAAAAAAAGTATATATTAGTACATATAGGCTTCACATACAAGACTTAGCTTAAGCCAGGACTATGCTTTAGTTAAATTAGGATATTTAAGGCACTTTTATAAGAATGCATTAGAAAAACATTATAATAATATGTACCTGCTGCAGCATTTTATAAGTATTTCTGTATAGGTTTTTTCTCCATTCTGTCACCGATGGAGATTTGGTTCCTTGCCGCTGTCGCCTCTGGCTTGCTTAGTTGGGGACACTTCATTTACAGCAATATCGTTGACTTGATTGCAAATGATTGCACAGATACTATTTAAACTGAACTGAGCTGCATGATGACATCACTGAATTCAATGATGAACTGCCTTTAACTGTCATTTTGCATTATTGACACACTGTTTTCCTAATTAATGTTGTTCAGTTGCTTTGACAAAATCTGTTTTGTATAAAGCGCTATATAAATAAAGGTGCCTTGCCTTGCCTTGCCTTGCCTGTAAAACTCAATTTAAAACAATCCAACCAAAGACACACAGTACTTTAGATTTATATTAGATGAGCAAAACTTGTCTGAGAGCACAGCAGATTGCTGAGGCAGGAATGTCAGTAACAGATTTAAAGTGGGATTAGCTTCGGATGGCTAATACGAAACTGACATTTCGACACGGCGTCGAGATCCTGAAGTGCAGATGTTTCAAAACACAGCTCCGAAGTGTGATTCGAAACACCCATGTCACGTGACTAAGGCGAATCAAAGCATCGGGGCATTTCACAAGTGTTTCAAGACCCGAATCTGCTTTTGATCAGCAGGGTCGGGAACAAACCACACAAACTCCCGCAAAGTATAAAAGTGTTAATGCAGCAGAACAATTAATATATTTAAATTAATAACTTTATATGTAAAGAATGCCAGGTGTTGTGGCTTGATGACTTTTATTAATGTCAATTTTTTTATGACCAAAATAACATATTCACAAAGAGTTCATTCAGTTGTCAGAGAGATGTTACAACACATTACAAGAACAGAACAATAAAAACACAACTTTCAAATATACATACCTCTCCCGGGATTTGAGCCTAAAGTGACAGATTCTGACAGCATGCCAGTGGTGCACACTAACCACTCCTCCAACCGACATGATAGACTGACGGGCACAACATATATGTTATAATTCGTCAATTCACTGAACTGATTCATTGTCAATGCTGTTTCAGAGCAATACTTGAAAATGACTACTAGGTGTCACCGTAGAGATGGGTGTCGAATATTTTCGAAGCCTCTGCACATTTGCTTCGACTGTTTCAGTGTTTACGAAACCTTGCTCTGCCCACCACTAGGATTAGCAAGTGTCAGCTACCAATTTAACAAAAAACAGAACATTTTAGAGATTTCTGTAATGCACAGGCATGTGTTCAGCTAGAGCAGGGCAATAGTGATGTTACGTTCTGTGCCGAGGCTTCGGAGCGTGTGTCGAGAAATCCCGGCAGCTTTCAGTGAAGCGCGTATCGAGGCTTGTATCGCTTTACTGTGCGTTCACACCAGACGCGACTTGCGCGAATAAATCGTCGATTTTGTGTTTCGTCGATTTTGGAGACGATCAGCTCCACGCGATCAGCGGGAGCTCAGTTCTCATGTTACTGACGAGAGCACTCTCAACTCGGCTAGTCCTTCTGACATTTGCCGCTGGCTCTGCTGTGTCAGTGGTTAAACATAAAATATAATTAGTTTTAGGTAAATCTAAGGTAATCTTTGGTCTTTATTCAATTAATCTATTAATATGTTAAAATGAAAATAAAAATAAAAAGAGGCAATACTGTTTGATATAATATTTGATATAATGTTTAAATGAAAACTAAAGGAGGCAGTGGTGTTTTTTGTTCAAGTTTAGATTGTTATAGTTTTCAAATGATAAATGGAGCCACTGTTTCTATAAAAGTATGAAGATGTATCGTACAGCTCCGGGTATCCACATACAGGGACGATGATTTTGTCCTCCATTGTTGTTTCGGATTTCTGCCTGCTTGCTACGTCATAATCATGTCACTACTAGAGCAAGCTCCTGATTAACACGGCGCGAATTTTCGCCAAAGTTCAGATTTTTCAACTCGCCCGAAACGCTTAATTCGCGTCTTTCGCGCCGCCTCATTCGTGCGAATCGCACCGCAGGATGTCTATTCGCGTCTTTGCATTGACTTAACATGTAAATCACTCGCGCTCAACGCTTCATTCGCGTCTGGTGTGAACGCACCATTATGCTGCGTTCACACCAAACGTGAATAGAGCGTCAAATTCGCGTCTACCGCGTCTAGTTTGCCGCTTAAACATTTTGAATGCATTCGCCTCTTCTAGAGCGAAATAGATGCGCATAAAAAGCAAGCGTTTGAAGTAAAATTGACGTGCGTCCGAGGCGAAATCCGCTTCTTGTGGGAGGGGCAAGTGCTAGGCGGTTGTCTGTTTGCAAGATGGCTGATGTTGATCGAGCATTCATCATATTAGGGGGAAAATAGTTGTAAAAAATGGCTGGAAGGCCGCGGGTCGATAAAATGTGTACATGACTCAAAACTCAACTATATACTTACAAGAAACCACGTTGCCCAATCTCCTCACCGACACTCTTCCAAGCGAGGTCCTTTTTATTCCTGTCTCTATAGAAATATGAACTTGTGTCATATAGCTCCGGGTGACTGCTCACTGACAATATCAGCGTAACGCGCGTATCGTGCCAGACGCTCAATTCGCGTCATTCGCGCGAATGAGGCGAATTTGCGTCTACCGCGCCGCGCTAAACGCCTCATTCGCGCCGCGAGACCTCCAGACGCGCGTAAACGCGTCTTTACATTGACTTAACATTGAAATCATTCGCGCCAGACGCTCTATTCGCGTTTGGTGTGAACGCAGCATTAAGAGCAGTGACATCTTTGATGACGTCCGAAGCCTCGCTTGTCCATAGTGGTTCAGGAAGGGGTCCGAATTTTGTAAATTCACAGTCCTCTGGCCTTTTAAACTCAGCAACTTTCCAGTTTTACACTAATAATATTGCCCCTCCTGCCCCTATTATGAGCAAAGTCTTGATTTACACACATTTGATAGCCCCATTAATTTCAAGCCAATACGTTTATTACACAATTATGTTGTATTATGTCATACAATGATTATAAAATACACATACTCATATAAATAGATTAGTCTATGTGGAAATTGATTTTTTTCCCCCTTCACCATAATTTCTAAGCCTTAACTGGCGCAAACCAGTGTATCATAGATCACACCAGGTCATCTGTAATGTATCTGCTTGTTTTACACTTTTTGACCACCAGGTGGTATTATGAGCAAATGAAGCCTAAAAAAATGAACCCTTTTGTGAATCACTTGGATGGAAGGCTTCAATGCTTCATAAGGCTTCATTTTCGCCATCACTAGTGCACAACCCTGTTGCTGCAGATCTACCTTCCTGCAGAGTTCAGTTCCAACCCTGATCAAACACACCTGTCTGTAATTATCAAGTGCTCCTTCAGATCCTAATTAGTTGGTTCAGTTGTGTTTGATCAGGGTTGGAGCAGAACTTTGTAGGAAGGTAGATCTCCAGGAACAGGGTTTGGCACCCCTGAGCTAGAGACACATTAAAAGAATGTTATATTGTAATTTTACATACTATTGTTCTGTAAAAATAAAAAAAAGTAACATTTAATAATCATGATAATAATATATATTTGAAATAAATCACTTCTCCTCATCAATGCTGCATTCATTTGATCAAAATACAGTAAAAACAGCAATATTGTGAAATATTATTACAAATTTAAAAAAAAAAGTCATGTAGAGTCATTCAGGTTCCTGGGCAACATCATATATATTTGATATATTTTGTTTTGTTATTTCACACTATTTGAGTTAATATTTGTCAATACTTGCATGGGATCAGCTCTGCACAGTTAAAAAACGAAGCAGTTTTATTCCTATTGAGAATATTTATTGTTGTCAGCCACTTTAACATTGTAAATACACAGTTTGAACATTAACACTGCACTGTGCTTACATACAAACTTACAATAAAAAACTTGAATAATGATTAAATCAAAATGTGTTGTACCTAAAAGTTAAATATAAACTGTGCTGTACTATATATATATATATATATATATATATATATATATATATATATATAAATAAATATATATATGTATATAACCTTTACTCAAATAAAGATTAAATTAAAATGTATTGTGTTTTAACATTTAAATATATTTATATTTAATTTAGTGATTCCTCTGCATACCACTAGAGGGAGCCTGAGTACCACACTTTGAGAACCACTGGTTCCACACATTAACCAGCGGTTCTCAACTGGTTTTGCCTTGGGACCCACATTTTCTACTAGTGAAAGATACTGGCCGAACTTGACGCTCCTTTCTGCTCTTAAATGAATCACTTAATAGATTCCACTGCTTGTGCTCAACAATTGTACATAGATAACATAAACCTAGACACATTTACTAAAAAAAAAATCACTAAAATTTAGATAATATCTACTCAAATTTTAATTAAGTTTTAACTGTGCAAATGGCTGTTAATACAACCTAATAAAACTATTTCTCCAAAGATAAGTAGCCTACTCTTGCCTTTAAAACAAAGATCATTCGTTTTACGGGAATTATCCTTGCTTACATCACTTTTCCTTAAGTGTATTTAAATAGTTTTGTATGATTAAGCCTAAAAAACGTGCAGAATGCTAAAAGTTATTTTTGAATAACTGATTTAACATCGCTAACGTTTTCCACTGAGTTTTCAGACGCTCCCTTAAGCGGGCAAACAACAAATGATAAAGGACAATCCTCATTGGTCTTGTAAGTATCTGTGTTTTCGTTTTGACGTGTTCATTATTTATCTATATTATTTGTTATCATGTTTAGGAACCGTGACATTGTAATGAAGGGAGCACT
This sequence comes from Cyprinus carpio, assembly GCF_018340385.1. NCBI lineage: Eukaryota > Metazoa > Chordata > Actinopteri > Cypriniformes > Cyprinidae > Cyprinus > Cyprinus carpio. The sequence goes on from NC_056592.1 coordinate 22,410,989, forward strand.
GTGACTAGTCCCAGGGTTCAGCACGCATGTATTCAGAGGATTCATTGCGAAATTTAATAAAAAAAGTGAAAGTTTTATCATTTGTACTCAATCGATTTTAAAACAGCACAAGAAGAGGCAAAAGAGCAAAGAACAGAACAAACACAGTTTAAGATTAGACAAAGACATAGATTAATCCATATTAATTTATACAGTGAACAACCTCAGAAGAATTGGAGAAACTGAGGAGGAGTTTCAACATCTGGAAAAGCTCTTGGAAATTGAGAAGATCCGGGCAGCAATGGTAAAAAACAAACAAAAAACTCTTCAAAACATTTCCTCACTAAAGCTCTCATCTTTGACAAAGTCCATCATTTATTTTAATTATTTTATTGAATTTATGACTGAACAATGGCTTGTTAGATACAGAGAGAGCATGAGCTAATTGAACAGAATATCTTTGTCACTGTACAAGTACAATAAGATTTATGTTGAAACTTCCAAATTGATAGTAAAGCTTAAGAATACAAATGATTTAAAGTGACAATATAAAATTATCAATTATAAATAGTTTGCAGCAGTATTAAAATAGTGCATATAGCTCAGATTTGCAATGCAGCATTAAAACCTAAACAGTACAAACAGAAAGCATAATGTAATAAAACGTTAGAGGTGAATTTATTATTCCATGTACATTTGATGTTAATTTGTGTACTGGGCTACTTTCTAGTTACAGCAGCTATTGCTGTGTTGTTATGAAGACAATTTTGGAGGCAGAGACAGATTGTGGGGGACACTAATAGGGAAAAAACTTAAACTGCTGGAATAAAGAGTTTTAAAGGGTTAGTGATGAAAAACTTGCAGGTCAATGGGCATCAATGTTTAAGGTTGGTAAACACTTGTACACTGATGCATATAATACTACCCGCCTGACATTGGCAGGTGTTATTCAGGAGTCAAAGTTGTGCAGAATTGAAGGAAGAAACCGTCTCAGGTTACGTATGTAACCATGGTTCCTCGAAGGAACGAGACGCTGTGTCGGAAACGCTTCGGGGAATGCACCCAGCGTGAACCGCTCTGAATCACGTGTGTAATCAGTCTAATGGATGGGCGAGACGTCATAGGCGGGTGACGTCAGAGACCAGGAAGCTTAAAAGCATGTGCGGCGAAGCCGGCATTAGCCTCAAGTGGATGAAGCAAGTGCTGGCAGAGATGCCGGAAGTGTGGCACTGCGACGCAGTGTCTCGTTCCTTCGAGGAACCATGGTTACATACGTAACCTGAGACGTTCCTCTTCAGGAACTCGAGCTGCGTCGGAAAAACTTCGGGGAACGAGAATGCCCACACCGCCAGACTTACAAATCTCTGCCTAGTGTGGGAGACTGCACAGCTAGGGCAAGAGAACAGAAGAGCCTGGAGTGGCTCGCATATCCAGTCCGTAAAACCTCACAAAGGTCAAGGGCGTGGACCAACCCGCAGCATCGCAGATGTCCCGCATAGAGACAACTGCTAGGAAGGCCTTAGAGGCCGCCACACCTCTAGTGGAGTGAGCCTTGACCCCCAGGGGAGAGGGGAGGCCAGAGGACTCATAAGCTAAGGCAATGGCATCTACTATCCACCGACTGAGGGTCTGTTTCGTAGCTGGAAGACCTCTCTTAGGGGGACCATAGCAAACAAACAACTGGTCCACCCTTCTCCACAGGGCAGCTCTGTGGATGTATGTGTCCAGTGAGGAGGACTGAAAGCCTGGAGTACGACAGGCCGTGGTGTAGATGAGGGGACCTTAGGGACGTACCCCACTCGAGGGTAGAGAAAAGCTTTGGCCAGACCGGGCGCAAAATCTATGTAGGACGGGGACACGGAAAGGGCCTGTAGGTCCCCAACTCTCTTGAGAGAAGATATGGCCAACAGGAAAACAGTCTTTATAGTGAGAAGGCGATCGGAGATCTCCTCGATAGGCTCAAAAGGAGGCCTACAGAGAGTCTCTAACACCACAGCCAGGTCCCACGTGGGGACACGAGAATGTACCGGAGGCCTCAGCCTCAGTGCACCATGGAGGAAACGTGTAACCAGGGGTTATCAGCCCACTGACTGGCCACCGAAAGGTGCGTGGTAGGCCACAATGGCCGCCATGTAGACCTTCAGGGTGAAGTGGGTCAACCCTGCGGAGAAGCGGGCCTGCAGGAACTCCAGCTCTGTACCAATCGGGCAGTTAACTGGGTCGAGCTGGCGGTCTCCGCACCAAGTGAAAAGCTTCCACTTCAAGGCGTACAGTTTCCTCATTGAGGGAGCCCTGGATTGGAGGATGGACTCAACAACCTCGGTTGAGAGACCGGAAGCTACGAGTTGTGCCCCCTCAGAGGCCACACCCATAACTTCCACAGCTCCGGGCGGGGATGGACTATAGTGCCCTCCACCTGTGAGAGGAGATCCCTCCTGACGGGAATCTCCCATGGATAGCCGTCGAGGAGGGAAATCAGGTCCGAGAACCATACTCGGCCCGGCCAGAACGGGGCTACCAGCAGCAGCTGGACCCCATCCCGGCGCACTCTCTCCAGAACTCCGGGAGCAGAGCGATCGGGGGAAAAGCGTACAGACGAAGCCTTGGCCACGTCTGTACCATGGCGTCCAGCCCCAGTGGAGCTGGATGAGTCAGAGAGAACCAGAGGGGACAGTGCGATGTCTCTCAATCGCAAACAGGTCCACCTGAGCCTGGCCAAAAACTCTCCAAATCTGCTTCACTATCTCGGTGTGAAGCCGTCATTCCCCGGGCCTCGGCCCCTGCCTCGACAGGATGTCTGCTCCCAAATTGAGATGCCCAGGAATGTGAACTGCTCTCAGCGAGAGGAGTTCATCCTGGGACCACACAAGGATCTGGAACGCTAGTTTGTACAAATGGTGTGAGCGCAGGCCTCCTTGGTGGTTGATGTAAGAGACCAACGCTGTGTTGTCGGTGTGCAAAATATTGAAAAATATTGAAGTGCTCGAAGCACGGCCAGCATCTCCAGGCAGTTTATATGCCATGTCAGATGGCGACCACTCCACAGACCGCGGGCAGGGTGGCCACTCATGACCGCACCCCAGCCGGTGAGGGACGCGTCCGTCGCTAGCATTACACGGCGACAAGGAGCTCCCAGCACCGGGCCCTGAGACAAGAACCAAGGCTTTCTCCACATGTCCAAGGCACGTAGGCAGCGCCGCGTGACCTTGATCATGCAAAGTGGGTTTCTCCTAGGGGAGAACCCGTTGGTCTTGAGCCATCACTGTAGGGATCTCATGTTCAGTAGGCCAAAAGGTATCACGTTGGACGCAGCTACCATCAGACCCAGCAGTTTTTGAAACTGCTTGACAGTGAGTGACCGGCCTTCTATCCCTCTTGCAACTGCGGCGAGGATCGACTCGATCCGAGCAGGTGACATACGTGCCTGCACCGTGGTCGAATCCCACACCATGCCTAGATAAGTGGTCCTCTGTAATGGAGAAAGCACACTTTTCTTGGCGTTTAATCTTAACCCCTGCTCTTTCATATGGGCGAGAACGACATCTCGATGCAGAACCGCCACCTGCTCTGACTGAGCTAAAATCAACCAATCGTCGATATAGTTCAGTACGCGGATGCCCTGGAGTCGCAGTGGAGCCAGGGCTTTATCCACACACTTCGTGAAAGTGCGGGGTGAGAGTGCAAGGCCGAAGGGAAGAACCCGATATTGGTACGCTTTGCCCCCAAAAGCGAACCTCAGGAACTTCCTGTGATTGGGAAGGATGGAGACATGGAAGTATGCGTCTTTTAGATCCATCGTGACAAACCAGTCCTCGGACCTGATCTGAGACACGACCTGTTTGAGAGTGAGCATCCTGAACTTCGCTTGACTGAGCGGTTCAATAGACGCAGATCTAAAATGGGACGCAAACCTCCATCCTTCTTTGGAACTATGAAGTACCGGCTGTAGAACCCGGACTCTCCATCATGAGGAGGGTCCACCTCGATGGCCTCCTTCCTCAGGAGAGTGTGCACTTCCTGTTCAATAACCAGAGCCTGCTCGGGACCCACCAGGGTGGGAGTAACCCTGTTGAACCGAGGCGGAGGAGAACCAAACTGGATTCTGTAGCCTCTTTCTACAGTGTCCAGGACGAGAACGAGACGCTGCTCTCAGCGAGAGGAGTTCGTCCTGGGACCACACAAGGATCTGGTATGCTAGTTTGTACAAATGGAGTGAGCGCAGGCCTCCTTGGTGGTTGATGTAAGAGACCACCGCTGTGTTGTCGGTGTGCACCAACACATGGTGGCCTCTTAGGTCTGGGAGAAAATATTGAAGTGCTCGAAGCACGGCCAGCATCTCCAGGCAGTTTATATGCCATGTCAGATGGCGACCACTCCACAGACCGCGGGCAGAGTGGCCACTCATGACCGCACCCCAGCCGGTGAGGGACGCGTCCGTCGCTAGCATTACGCGGCGACAAGGAGCTCCTAGCACCGGGCCCTGAGACAAGAACCAAGGCTTTCTCCACATGTCCAAGGCACGTAGGCAGCGCCGCGTGACCTTGATCATGCAAAGTGGGTTTCCCCTCGGGGAGAACCCGTTGGTCTTGAGCAACCAAACTGGATTCTGTAGCCTCTTTCTACAGTGTGCAGGACCCATTGAGACACATTTGGCAGTAGTTTCTACGCTGCTAAATGGTCTACTAAGGGAATCAGTCTCTCGAGACTGACCTCTGGTGTAATCAGAACAGCTAGTTTGGTGCCCTGTAATGGCGGACCGGCAGAAGACAACCGAACTAACCGTTCTAGAGACCTCCGCGGAGGTGGCGAGCCTCTCAGCACCGCTACGTTTCCGGGCGGTAACTGAGAGTGGTGCTCGCGGGAGACCGCTGCACCCTGTAACTCCGGCAGGGTTGGCAGACCGATCTCCTGAGGGCATTGAGGTGAGACGGACACCATGTAATGCGGTGTAACCCCCTGCACCCCAGAGGGGACTGCCCTCATAAGCCCTGGGCCAGTGGCGTCAGGGCTTTTTGGCCGAGGACCTCTTAGCCTTAACCCTCTGAGGTCTAAGGGTATTTTTGGGGCCTGGAGAAGTTCTGTCATGCCCTGTCATTTGTGCATTTTTCAGTTTCTTATAAATATCTAAATGGCTAAAGTCTAATCTCACTATAATCAGCACAAACTGGGCTATAATAATATGTGAGCAGCATGTATGTACATGATTGTGTTTTTGAGAAAAAAAATGTTATGCGTGGTTAGTGAAAAACTAAAAATGTTAAATCACCTTGAATAAGGCAATAAAACACATACAGAACATTGGTTCCCGGGACTTTTGAGAACTGGAGCTTGTAGCCTAGAATTTTTCTTCTAAATTATGTGAAAATCATCTTGTTTACTCACTTACAGAAAACAATATATTGATTTAAATTTTCTAAGACACTTTTTGTTTGTAAAAGTCATATGCGAGTAGCATGCAACTATCATGAATTACATTGTGATTTACACCTGAGAAGACAAAGGCCCGCATAATGAGCTGCATAATGAGCCTTTCAGTCAGCTGTGTGACTGAGAGGGATGAGTTACAAGAAAGAATGTGAGGACAAAATAAATGTTTATAATTTTATGTTTGTAGTTTATTTAGAATATATTTAATTATCCCACAACATAATTTAATATTCACTTGTGAGTGCAGTTAAACAGTTTATTAGGAACAATAAAAGCTGACTTTCAAACTGAATTTTTTGAATCATTACTCCAGTCACACAATCCTTCAGAAATCCTTTTAACAATCTTATTTTCTACAAAAAAAACATTTATTGTTATTATTATCATTATTATTATTATTATTATTATTATTATAATTATTAATGTTGAAAAGAGCTGAGAATATTTTTTTCAGGTTTTTTAAGGGGGATAAATTGAAAGAACAGCATTGTTTGTTACATTTGTTAAAGTTACATTTATTTGTTACATTTATATTATTTACATCAAGCTTTTGAATGGTAGTATTGTATATTGTTATTGAAACTTCATAATATTTCACTTGATTATACATTTAGTCAGGAATTATAGTTTGGAAAAAGTCTTTGGAAAAAGTCTAACTAGTAAAATGTTTACACGTTATGTGAAAACTAGTACAAGTATATAAAAAAAAAAAAAAAAAGACTTACTCATGTTTATGATCTCTGCTGAATAAAGTGCTTCATTCTTTTTTTCTGAGGAAATCCAAATCTCAAATCCTCAACCACATCACATCCTTTTTGGGGTGAATTATGACTTATTCCTCTCACCGCAGATCCGGCTTAGGCTTAGAGGCCCCCGACCCAGTGCGCCGCTTGGACCCACGGACCCGCTTAGACGGGGGAGCACGTGAGGCGACGCTCTGCTTTTGTGCCTCTCTGTATGAGGAGCTGGTACTCGGTGGAGGCTGCCCCCGCCCGGCAGCGACACGGGAGGAACCGCTGGAACGCCGCCGCCTGCTTGCTAGACTTCCTGTTACCTGTCGATGACAGAATCAACAGCATTGCCAAACAGGCCCGAGGACACAAGCGGGGCGTCCATTAGGCAGACCCTATCTTTCTCCTTCATATCAGACAGGGTCAGCCACAAATGTCTCTCCGCCACCACCATGGCTGCCATAGATCGCCCAATGGCACGGGCGGTCTCCTTGGTAGCACGGAGAGACAAATCAGTGGTCCTTCTGAGCTCTGTGATATCCTCAGATCTCACGTGCTCTTGCTCGTCCAATTCCTTCAGCAGGTCGGCTTAGTACGCCTGTAACACCGCCATGGTGTGCAGACACGCACCAGCCTGACCCGCTGCCGAGTACCCTTTGCCCACCAGCGCTGAGGTTGTACGCAGCGGCTTGGAGGGCAGCGCCGGAGCCTTTAAGAACGATGCCGCGCCGGGAGACAGATAGCTCGTGAGCATCTGCTCCACACGCGGCATCGCCTTATAACCGCGCTCACTCACCCCCGCTATGTTGCCGTAGTGATCAGAAGCGGGAATGAAGAGGCGGGCCGAGAATGGTTTTGCCCACGATTTACACACCTCGGTGTGCAAATCGGGGAAAAACGGCAGGCTCCGGCGTGGAGGTGGCGGCTTAGTTCGAAGAAAATGCTCATCTAATTTGCTCTTCTGCGGTTCTGCCTTTTTCTTGCCCAATCGATATTTAACTTGGCCATGGCGCGAGTAACCACCTCCAACAGCTCCTCATACTGGGGCGATTGAGGGGGCATGTCCTCATCAACACCCACCACGTCAACCTCCTCGGAGGAAGACAGGTGAAGTGTCAAGCCCGCTCCCCGGGGGGAAGTAGCGCCGGAGCGCGCTTCCGATCCCTGAGAACGGGCACTGGATCTGGCAGGTGAGGAAGAAGATAGGGACTATCTTGAGACTGCCAAATAAATAACAGTGTCAAGGTCCATAAAAGGTATGAGAGTCGTTGTCAGAATACTCCATCTGCCATCAGATGTGCAATCTGGGTTATATGAAGTGACAGGAACACTTTTTGTAAGCGAAGAAAACAAAAATAATGACTTTATTCAGTAATTCCTTTGTCAACGGTCTCCTCTGTGTCTCTCCATATCACCGTGTGCTGCGTATGCTCTTCTGTAATCATCCGCGCCACAAGGATGCGCTGTTTTATTTCGAATCAAAGCTAAATACACGTAGAAACAGTGCATCCTTGTGGTGCAGTAATTTTGTTGACTATTAGATGTATGTATGTAGGCATTCATTAGTTGTCTATTTAAAGACTAGTCTATCCTTGGGCTATGGTTAGACGTCTATTAAATTTTCACTGACAGCCCAAATTTAGCCTTGTTTTAGCCTAGACGTCTGGGCTGTGTTTAGACGGCTAATAGACGTCTTTTAAATGCAAAATTGCTTATTCCCAAAGGTGGACAGAACCATTGTGTTGGCTTTTAAAAGGCTATTTTGATAATGATTTTTTAGTCAAATGCATGTTAGAATTTCATGTATGTTTTTTAACACAATGTATGCAGTAAAGGATAGCACATACTGTGCTAAATTACACACATTTACACATCTTTGTGATAACCTTTCTGACACGTTTACTGTTTTAAAATCGTCAACACAATGAATGAGTAAATATTAACACAAAAGCATTGTCCAAGAACTAACCCATTAATGTGTATAAATTTAACAAAGATTGTGTCATTTTTAACACATCTTTTCTAAGAGGGTGGGCTACACTCCAGGGGGTTCTGCAGCGCCCCTACTTCCCGCAGTAATGCCTGCATCATGTCTCTATTCCATTTGATTCTGTCTTCACCTTCACCATCCATAAAATGACAAAAAGCCAAAAGCCATAAAAATCTGCATTTAGACCCTTTACTTTCTGGTTTATTTTCCTCTAGGTTGGATACAGTGTTTGTAATGTGAACAGACATATGCAGTTTCCTCAGATCTTGGATCTTGCATCATTCTGATCATCAAACTGCAAAGTAAAGAAAAAAAAAAAAGATTTTGAATTTGTTTCCCTGCATCCATCCATTCTAACATCATTCTTTCAGTATACTCTAGTAGAAAAGGTACAAAATCTGTCACTGGGGTGGTAAACATTCATGTAGCCTACTATGCAGACTTTAAATATTAATGTGTATCTTTAATGTACCAATATGCACCCTTTAGGGCTAAATAAGATGTCTGGGTGAGTTTATTGAACCCAGAACAAAATGAATAAGGTAAGGATGCATGGATGGATGCAGTGAAATTAATACTTTTTTTTTTTTTTTTTAATTCCCAACCTTTTTTTTTTTTTTTTATAGGGTGAAACTCGAGAGGTAATGAAAAAATCTCTAGCAGCCTACCTGTAAAAAAACTAGAATCTCGCTGTGAGCCTAATAAAACCTTTAGAACGTAGAAATGCAGATGTGTTTTTAAATGATTTTGTATAATTTGACATCGTTAACGTTTTTTCACTCTGTGTGGAGTTTAAAGACGCTCCCTTGCGTCATTGCTGCGACACAAATAAAAAATGAAAGTAAAAGTACATTTAAAGTTTCGCCATTTTAAACAGCCAGGATCGATTTTACACGGAATTTTATACGGATTCTAAAAGTGTTTCATAGGAAGCTTTATAAAAGATAAGCCAAGAATTTACGCGTAGAAGCCGGTGGAGTTTGTGAATCGGTATGTAGGTTAATTAAATGTTGATGAAGGTGCAGGTCTCTGCTTTAAAGGTGACTTCCACTTTCATGTTTTCTCTAAAGGACGAGGTAGTTCTGTGATATGTGTTTGATATTTTAATTTAAGCAAATGAACATGGTTTCATTGGTGTTTGGTGCTGTCTGTGGTTTATTTTATCAGTTGTTAACACGACTAACACTATTGTGTATCTGAGTGAACTCCGCGTCTCATGAACCTGTTTCTCTCAGGATCCGTTCAGCTGAATTATTGTGTTTGTTCGTCATTTTATTCAGAGTCAGTGCTGGACATCAGATTCTGGTTCATCATGGATGACACACAAACATCCAGAGATGAAGATTTTTCTCCAGGATGCAGGTACTTTGAATAAACACTGAATTAAATCACTATTTTAATGATAGAAAATGGGAGTCTCCATTGTGTTTTTATGTCTCTATATTTTTAAAATAAAATGTTATTTAAACAAAAAGACCATAAAGCCTCATCATGAAGTTCTCTTTGATGAAAATACCTAATTTATGATTATCATCATAAAGGGATTAAATGTGTTTGTTATAGTTCAGTTGATCAGAAGAGATCAGAAGCAGAGTCCAGCTGTGTGTCTCTGAGGAGTGACTGGTCTATGGATCCTCCATTAGATTATAAGAGTGAAGATACAAAGACTGATCTCAGGTATGATATTTCTATAAAAATATTATGGCATTTTATAGTATCAGAATAGTGTTCATAGCAAGTTTGAAAAATTATTTTTGTATAGTGTTTATAGACATTTCTTCACCTTGTAATGTAATGTTGGTCACACATGTTTGTGAAAGAACTCAGTTCAATAAAACATTTTTGGAATAAATGAAAAGATCATGAAGTGCTCTTGATTGTTTGAATAATGTATGTACTTTGTTAAATATGGTAATTCAGATTATTCACTTTAATCTCTCTGTTATAGTTTAGTTGATCAGAAGAGATCAGAAGCAGAGTCCAGCTGTGTGTCTCTGAGGAGTGACTGGTCTATGGATCCTCCATTAGATTATAAGAGTGAAGATACAAAGACTGATCTCAGGTATGATATTTTTATAAAAATATTATGGCATTTTATAGTATCAGAATAGTGTTCATAGCAAGTTTGAAAAATTATTTTTGTATAGTGTTTATAGACATTTCTTCACCTTGTAATGTAATGTTGGTCACACATGTTTGTGAAAGAACTCAGTTCAATAAAACATTTTTGGAATAAATGAAAAGATCATGAAGTGCTCTTGATTGTTTGAATAATGTATGTACTTTGTTAAATATGGTAATTCAGATTATTCACTTTAATCTCTCTGTTATAGTTCAGTTCATCAGAAGAGATCAGAGTCCAGCTGTGTGTCTATGAGGAGTGACACATCTATGGATCAGCCATTAGATTATAAGAGTCAAGATACAAAGACTGATCCCAGGTCTAATATTTCTGTAAAAGATTATTTGATTATGATACAGAATACAGAAAAGACATTGTTATCATTAGCTTATTTAATAATGCAGTATTCTAATTTTCCAGCCATGAAGTACTGAACACATTTAGATCAAATCTACTGAAGAAGTTTGAGCGTCTGTATGAGGGAACACCGACGCAGAGAAACCCAACACTCCTGACTGAGATCTACACAGATCTCTACATCACAGAGAGTGAGAGTGGAGAGATCAGTAATGAGCATGAGGTGAGACAGATTGAGACACAATCCAGGAGAGCAGCAACAGAGGACACAGCCATCAAATGCAGCGACATCTTTATACCTTTACCTGGACAAGACAAAGCCATCAGAACTGTGCTGACAAAGGGAGTCGCTGGCATTGGAAAAACAGTCTCTGTGCAGAAGTTCATCCTGGACTGGGCTGAAGGGAAAGAGAATCAGGACGTCCAGCTCATATTTCCACTTCCTTTCAGAGAAATCAACTTGATGAAGGACAAAACACTCAGTCTTTCAGATCTTCTTCATGTCTTCTTCCCTGAAACTAAAGAAATTGAGATATCCAATGATGAATATAAAGTGTTGTTCATCTTTGATGGTCTGGATGAGTGTCGTCTGTCTCTGAACTTTAAGAGCAAAGTGAAACTGTGTAATATATCTGAATCAGCCTCAGTGGATGTGCTTCTGATGAACCTCATTGTGGGGAATCTGCTTCCCTCTGCTCTCATCTGGATCACCTCCAGACCAGCAGCAGCTGATCTCGTCCCCTCTGAGTGTGTCCATCGAGTGACAGAGGTACGAAGGCTTCAATGAGCCACAGAAGGAGGAATACTTCAGGAAGAGAATCAGTAATCAGAGTCTGGCCGACAGGATCATCTCACACCTGAAGTCATCAAGGAGCCTCTACAATCATGTGCCACATCCCAGTGTTCTGCTGGATCTCAGCCACTGTTCTTGAGAAGATGTTGAGTCCAGCAGAGAGTGGAGAGATTCCCAAGACTCTCACTCAAATGTACACACACTTCCTGATCCTTCAGACCAACATCAAACATGAGAAGGACTATGAGAATAAGGTGACAGATGAGACCATGATCCTCAAACTGGGGAAAGTGGCTTTTCAGCAGCTTGTGAAAAGGAAACCTGATCTTCTATGAGGAAGACGCTGAGAGGAGTGTGGCAGTTGATGTGACAGAAGCATCAGTGTACTCAGGATGTGTGCACTCAGATCTTCAGAGAGGAATTGGGCTTGTATCAGGGGAAAGTCTTCTGCTTTGTTCATCTGAGCATTCAGGAACATCTAGCAGCTCTATATGTGCACCTCTCCTGGACAAACCACAACAGAAATGTGTTTGAGCCAATCACCGAACAGTCTAAAGTAAAAGACTCATTTCCACTTGTTTCATTATCTGAGCTGGATCAGAGAGCTGTGAATGAGGCTCTACAGAGTAAAAATGGACATCTGGATCTTTTCCTGCGGTTCCTTCTGGGTTTGTCAGTAAAGTCTCATCAGATTCTTCTACAACAAATAATGAAACAGACAAGAAGCAGATCTGACAGCAATGAGAAAACAGTTGAGTACATCAAGAAGAAGATCAGGACCATTGACTCTAAAGAGAATCCATCATCATTGTTCACTGTCTGAATGAACTGGGTGATCATTCACTAGTGGAGGAAATACAACAGTATCTGAAATCTGGAACAATAAGGAAGCCAAACTCTCTTCATCTCAGTGGTCAGCTGTAGGTTTTGTGTGTTGACATCAGAGGAAAAGCTGGACGTGTTTGATATTAATAAATTTGTTGGAGAAAACAATAAAGATGAAAAACTGAATGTCTTCAGTATCTGCTGCCTGTGATTAAAAAGTTCAGTAAGTATCTCTGAGAAACAATCACTTCACTGTTTAAAGAAAAGAACATCTAAATCTCATAATAATATTATCAGTTAAATGGAGCAATATGGATGCATACTTGAAACACATACTTTAATGACAAACATTATAAATCTTCCCTGATTATTATTATTTTGAATTTCTGAAATTAATTCATTTCTAGTATTTTAGCAGTTTTTTAAGATACACGCTGGACTCTAAAGCACCTGCCAGTCAATATCTGATAATGTGGATTAGTTTGTAACCACTCAAGTTTAATATTATAACTGAGTTAGTTCTAAAATTATGTGGATTTGATCCACGGTAAAGCTCTTTAAAGGAAATTGTGATTATTACCTTTTTTATTATTAATAAAATGAATGTTTTCTCTGTTTGCACACTAAAAGTTTCTATATCCTCCAGGGTCCATATCATGTCCCACTTGTCTTTTTCAAAGCACCTTTGTTATTTAAGTTTTTGTTTAATAAGTGTGTTTTCATCTCTCTACAGTTTGGGTGATTGTGGTGTCACAGATTAGAAGATTGTGCTGCGCTGACTTGCAAGTTCTGAGATCAAACCCCTCACAGCTGAAATGATCTGAATCTGATTTAATAAAGCAATCAGAGATTCAGGAGTGAAGCTTCTCTCTGTTGTACTGGAGGATCCTAGCGCATGTAAACTGGAGAAATTCTGTGGTAAGAATCATTCTCGCTGATAGTCACCACGTTATTGACTATAATCTCAGCACAAAAAAATATTCTGATAACTGAAGATGAAGCATGAATAAGGCATGTGACACATATAACATCATACAAGTACATTTTTTATGACAAAACTGATAAAACCCAAACAGAAAATGAGGGCTTTTAAAAATAGCTAAATTCTGGTAATTAAATTTATAGGATTTTTCTTTGATTAATACTCCTTTCCTGGCTGCTCTTTTTACTTAATTTTTGTACCTTGTTCTGAAATCAATAGCAGCATGTTTTTATCATTATTATTATTATTATTACTACTACTACTATTATTAAAGGTGATTTTGTTTCCTCCTGTACCCACACTTGTCAGTTTTATCAACAGTGATTAACAAACATGACTAATGAAGATGCCATTCTTTCCTCTGTTGGCTTCTGTTATTATTAAACTTCCATATAAATAGAGATTTTTTGAAGCACAGATGTTGAAAGCTTTTTGGATATTTTTTATTTTTTTTGTATCATTTTCATTACTGTGATAAAACTCCCAATGGAAATGTAGACATATCTACTAGTCTGTTTAGGATTGTGATTTGTACCTGTTGATCTGATCTGATCTGAGAGAGTGAAGAGTGTGGTACATTGTTCTCTACAAGGTTGAGAGATTGTGGCGTCACACAGATGAAGGTTGTGCTGCTCTGTCTTCAGCTCTGAGATCAAACCCCCTCACACCTGAGAGAAGCTGAATCTGTCTCTGAATAAACTAAAAGATCCTGGAGTCATGCTGCTGTCTGCTGTACTGGAGGATCATCAATGTAAACTGGATGAAACTGTGGTAAGATCATCTCTCTCATAGTGAACACGTTATTGACTATATCCTAGCACACAAAAATTACTCTAATAACTGAAGATGAAGCATGAATAAGGCATGTGACAATCTAGTAACATCATACAATTTAAATTTAATGACAAAAACTGATAAAAAACAAACAAAGCAAAGAGATAATGAGGGCTTTAAAAATAGCTAATTCTGGTAATTAAATTAATAGGGTTTTAGGATTAATCTCCTTTCCTGGCTGCTCTTTTTACTTATTTTTGTACTTGTTCTCTGAATCAAAATCAGCATGTTTTTATCACTATTATTATTATAATTCTATTATTATTACTACTACTACTATTATTAAAGGTGATTTTGTTTCCTCCTGTAACACACTATCAGTTTACGGGGGCGCGCGGGAAGATGTTTTAGGTTGGGGTGCTGTACGCGCGGCGGGGGGGTTGCTATTTACAACACTAAGGTGAAAATACACTAAATGAAATAGCAGTTTTCCTATGATTAGAGCAGCAGCAAGCGCGTGAGGTTGCCATGGTACATTGCACGCGAATTACTTGTAAAGGCTGCGCTGTCTATTTCTGCTGCACTAGCAATAAACACGTTGAACTAGAATGTACCATAAACATGTTTCGCCAACAGAATCGCAAAGTAGACTTTAAGCAAATCAACGAGTGAATTACCCACTGCTTTAAACACAGATATCATTTGGACATTATTCAAGTTAAACGCACAGGAACACAAACACATTTAGTAACGTTAAATCTCACTGAAAATGGCCGATTAAGCAGTTTATATTCTGAAATATATTTCTAGGTTGTGTTCTGTGTGAATTAAATTACATCTGGATGTAAATGGTCCTTTTACCTGACATAAATGTAAAACACTGAGCTGCTAAGGGAGCTGTCTAGGCGTAAACGGATCACCTTTTATGACGCTGTCGGGGTCGGGAGTCGGGCATCTAGCTTCATGCTGTCTTTTATTTTGGTTAAGTACAGATTCCTCTGCAGTTGTTGTATGTTGTAAAAAAAAACCTAAATATCCATTCATGTCATGCAACAGCATGCAACAAGCAAACATAGGCTATTACTCCGCCAAAATGCAGATTCGTCACGCGCCAACTTCTTACGCAAATAAGATATTGGGAAAGCCTGTTAGTAAGTTTGATTTTTCTTTATTAATTACTTACAATAAATACAGTTAAATATATTTAAAAAATAACTACATTATGTTGCATACTGAAAGATAGCAGGAATTTAGCTAATTACTTATTGCAAATAGTGTGCAATTATGTGCACCTCAGCATTGTAGTACATTACTAAACCTATGAGTTTTGAGTGTAAATTGAGTGTAAATTTTATTCAAATTATTAAATGCATGCCACCTTATTGGTAAAAAAGCCCTCCCATGCACCTACCCTATCCCTACCCAATACTTTATTTTTTTCAAACTTTTTGATGATTTTTCTTCAATTTTATTAAAAATAAAATGCTTTTTCTGATGTGATTAAGAAATTTGAAAAAGGAAAAAAAAGTTCGCCAAAGGGCAGATTCGAACCCAACTCGAGTGCGTCAAAAGGAATAGAATGACACACGCTTTATAAAACCCTCTACACAACTATAATTTGATGATTGGTTGCTGTCTTTTGTAATATTACCTAGCAAAATCACAATCCGTCAACAAAACCAGCTACTTGCACTTTTTTTTTTAGTGTAAAATAGACGCCAATTTTTTTTTCTTTTTCTATTTTTTTTTCCAACAGTTAAACAGTTGCCCACAGGAAAAAATCAGGGGGTGCTGCAGCACCCTCAGCACCCCCACTTCCCACGCCTATGTCATTTTATCATACAGTGCGTTAACAAATGACTAATGAAGAGCATCTTTCCTTTGAGCCTCTGTTATTTATTAAACTTCCAATATAATAAAGAGATTTTTGGAAGCACCCGATGTTGAAAGCTTTTTTGATTTTTTTTTTGGTCTTTCATTTTTCACTACTGTGGATACACTCCAATGGACATGTAACACGCCATCTACTCGTCTGTTTAGGATTGTTGATCTGATTCTGATCTGAGAGTGAAGAGTGTGTCATTGTGTCTCTACAGGTTGAAGAGAGTGGTGGCGTACACAGATGAAAGGTTGGGCTGCTACATGTCTTGAGCTCTGAGATCCAACCCCTCACACCTGAGAGAACTGAATCTGTCTCTCTGAATAAACTAAAGATCCTGGCGTCACACTGCTGTCTGGCTGTACTGGAAGATCCTCGATGTAAACTGGAGAAACTGGTGGGGACGATCATCTCTCTGATAGTCATGTGTCTTTATTCTCAGTAAGTTGTATAGTTAGAAGTAAAATTGTTTAAACATCAGCTTGTAACATAAAATGTAATAATACACATTGACTGGTATACATATAGACATGTGAATCGGGTACCAGTGTGCATTATTAACAGTTTTTCGTTAGATATCCCTTTAATTATAACAATACCATTTCAAATTCATAGATATATTCAATAATTTTAAGTGTGTTTGGACTCTGGACCTGATGATAATAAATATATAAAGCATAATAATGTCATGTCCAGGCTGGCTGGGGAGTGCTTCAATCCCTCTCTGGCTGAAGGTTTAGACCATGATGGTGTTTACAGTACTCCACATAAATGAAGAAATTCCCTCCTAACAGAAATGGAAAGATTTGATTTCATAAGGATCATATAATACAGTTTCCCCCCAAACAAAGATGGCAAAACTCTTAAAAATGCATTTAAGATACTCAAATAACCGACTCGTCCCTGATTCATGTTGATTTTAAAAATAACAACTGGTCCTCCTTGCCGAAGACAACGATCGCCGGGCAAAACACAGCAGGCCGGCTCCTGGCCTGATTGGGGGGGTATCGGGGCGAACGGGTCCGAGGGAGGGGTTTTTGTATAAGTTGCGAGCAAAATCTTGATTGCATTTAGCTGTATGAACGACCATGTCCGAGAGAGGGGGCCCAGCCGTCACTAGAATCCACTTTTACAGCCAAAAGTTTGGAGTATGATTACGCTCTGTTTTATTGAAGGAGCACCTCCGAGATTTGCAGCCAGCGGCCCTCGGCCCCCCACGCTATTGTAAGGCCGGTATCAGTTTCACGTAGTGTGTTTCATAAGTCACCGCACGAATAGAAATGATAATAATTGGGAAATTCTGAATAAAAGAAAAATTCATCCAATAAGATCATTTGTTATTATAGAGTTCAAAAATATGAATGTCAAAAAAGACTAGTAAGACTTCGTGGGCCCCCAAACAGGTCAACTGAACAGGCTAGCTAGAATGTACAGACGGGAACAAGCTGCCGACCGGTCTGCCCCTGGAGCATGGCGGGCAATGGGATGAATACGAGTTTGGTTAAGCTTTGAAAGGCAAGAAGTTAGGGATGCTCCATGGCCAGGATAGAAAACATGACTGGAACTGAGAGCCAGCGCGCGTTGGCTGTGAAGAGAGGGTGTTCGCGAGCCGGTTACGGCCGGGACGCCAAAGCCTAAGAATGGCGACTGCATCAACGACCAGGTTGTCCCAAAAGGGGGCTATATTCGTCAACTTCAGCTGTCGCACCAGCTGGGGATCACCAGTGAGGTTTGGCCAGGAACCGTAAAAGCAAAAGGCGACAATAAAACAGAAGAATGACATGACCAAGGGGGGGGGTTACGATCGGGCGCGCCACGCTTACACGGCGGGGTCCCGAGTTTTAACAACCGGAGGCAGTGGTCCGACTACAGCACGGCGCAGGTGGCGCAACATTGAAGGTGCGAATAAAGACTGGCAATATCTTCGTAATATAAACCATAAAGGGTGAGCCAATGGATATCACGATAGGCCAGTGAGCATCTGAACGGGATAGTCACAACCACAAAACTGACAATGCGGTCCTCATTTTACTCATCCTCATGTTTCTTCCAAACCGGTAATGAGTTTGCGTTTCTTATGTGAACATAAAAAAGAGAGTTTTGAAGACAAACAGTTGGATGGTTCCCATTGACTTTCAGAGTGACAAAAGAGAAATACTATGGAAGTCAATGGGAACCCCCACTTGGTTTAACTAACCGAGCAATCTTCAACATATCTTCTTTATATCAACATAAGAAAGCAACTCGGTACCCGGTTTGCAACGACATGGGGTTAGAAAATGTAGGACATAAATTTTCTGTTTGGGGTTAACTATCCCTTTAATCCTCAGTCAGTTTCACTAGAATTGAAAGTCGAACAAAGTAAAACTTACTGCACTTGTAGGCATCTGACACTGCACTTAACGGCATATTACTCCTCAACGAGACGATGATACACAAATCTATCTCACAGATGCTGATAATTGTAGTATAACGAATCTATAATTTTAGGTTAATTTATTCTCTTGGGTGATCAATTTGTCCTTGTGGCCCAGTGCATTGTGATAAAAAATGAAGAGAAAGGTCTTTCAGGTTAAACAGGTTGTTTTTTTGACCTAAGTTGCTTGAAATAAGCATTTTCAATGATGACTGGCAAGATGTTACAAGAATTTCGTAATTAACTGTAACTTAAGACCTGGGTTAAACAAAAAAAAACCTTTCTTAAACATACTTTACGTTTGTAACAACTACAACCAGATGTCTGTGGAAGCAGCAAATAACAATGCAGTCAACATATAATTTTGTCGCTACAGGTTTTATTCATTACAGATACACATAGTTTACGTAAGTATAAATACTAGAAAGTTCAACCACCCTTACTTACCTATTGTTTCAAAGAGAAACTGATGAACTGAGGCGCAGTAAATCTGACTGTCAGGAATCTCGGAACTCTGCGGCGTGAAAACCACATGGCATCCTACCCGGCTCCACGGTTATAGATCATGATCATGATCAAAATAAATTATAAAGGTTTTTTAAACGAACAAAATGCACGTTCACTTACATGTAATCAATTTGTGAATCAGAATATCAGATGTTGATGACAATGTAAACAATGTGTGAATATGTGGAAGGTCAAAAAGGAAAAAGACGTAATAAAACGTACGTCTGTCCATGCGTGTTTCCGATTGGGACTGCGCGTGTGTGCACGTGACAAGCAGAAACCAGCTTCCCTCCATTGCTGTCCACAGAACCTTTTTTTGCTGAGTTTAGTGCAGCGCCGACAAGACTCTGATATGCTAGCGGACTTTTCCTCAAATTTACGTGAGTTGTTTTGTATGCATTTCTTATTGTTTTGCCGTGCAAGATATACCACAGTCGACACCACTGCTTCTTAACATTATGAGCTTTGTCTGAACTTGAGACTCCACTGTAAGTCCCGCCACTCAAGGTTGAGGACACCAGCACTACGTGCCAGTAAGTTCTACAGAATGTGTCTCCCAGCACCTTACAGTAAACCTCATTCCCCCCACACACGGTACAGCTCGAAGACCACTAATGTCTGAAATTTACCATATGGCCAGAATATAGAGTTAAGAGTGCGTTGTTCATTCTACAATCCGTCGTCGTCAGATGTTTCCTGCCATATAAGCAAGAGACCAGTTATTAGAGACGCATGATAGCACAACTGCTTCTGAGACGTTGTATCAGAGTACACAGCAGATGATTCCCAGATTTTAATGGCAGCGTCTTACAGATGTACTTGTGCTGTCTAGGTAGTTGAGATTGCAGATAAAATTAACTTATTACTGTCTTCTAATGTCGAAATATAATTGAATAACGCAAAAAAATATATATATGGGAGTGATTTATTTTTTAAATAAGTCTTCTTTCCTACATCATGAAACTTTTTAGCTTATAATGGGGGCAACCTTGAGGATGTACAAATAATTTCAATCACATTAAAAAATACTTTCATTCGGTAATAACTTAAAAGCTTTTGAAGAGCTGGGGAAAGTTGTTTGAAGCTTTAAAACCCGAAAACGTTAGACATATTCTGCCACAAGTATGTTCCTGTAGTTTTTACTGTTAAATCAGTGTGTGAACGGTGGTCGGAGAGTTTGTGTTTCATTGACAATTGTTTGTTTCTGGTTGCCACATCAGTGGGCGTTTTGGTTCTGAGATCTGTAGCTTTAACGAATTCTGTGCTGAATTTTGAATGTTCCTCACACAAGATTTTCACAGAGATGTTATTAATTTCTGTGGTGACTTTCCCCCCCCCCGACTGCTTTCTTCACAAGGTATCGCCCAGCACTGTTTTATATCATGGTCCCCCCGTTGAGCGAGAATCAAGCCCACGGCTCCGGCTCGAGCAGATAAATGTTCTGCGCTACGCTTTCAGTGTGTTTGTCAAATGTAGCTCTTGTAAATCGGTCCTGAAGAGGAACGCCAGGCTGTTCCATGTCCATTTTTGGCACCTTATTTAGACTCAATGCTCATTGCGATGAAGTCACGGGAATGAATTCTAAGCCCCAAATTTGTGGAAAATCTGCCGGCAACTTATGAAATTGCGTAGCTCTTGTTAAAATTGCGGAGTTTGCTTGATTTTTAGAATAAATTCAGCTATCGCCAGAAATTGCAAAATCCGGGAGGAACCTGCATGACTATAAAGAGGACAAAGAATAAGAGGAAACTCAAAAAAAGAAACTCGCTCTGGGGGTCAGATAGAATTTAGTTTCAACTCACCAGTGAAAGGGTTAAAGAACGGCATAACTGAAGATCATCTATTTTCTCATATTATTAGAATATCCGATGTAAATTGTGGATGTTTTGAAGCACGTGTTTAAGCTCTTTGATTTTCCTATTATTCTTTTTATGCCTGTGAGAATATGTTTAATAGTCTGTATAGAATTATTGACTTCTGAATCAAACAGTTAGACGTTTTGTTAGACCCGTTAAAACTGATCCTGATCTGATCTGATCTGAGAGAGTGACGAGGTTGTCATGGTTCTATCTACGGTTGAGATATTTGTGGGCACAAAGATTGAAGGTTGGGCGGCTCTGTCCTCAGCTCTGATATCTAACCTCCTCACAATGAAAGAAACTGAATCTGTCTGTACGATAAACTATAAACTCTGTAGTCCACTGCTGTCTGCGTACTGGAGGATCCTCGATGTCCACTGGAGAAACTGAGGTAAATCATATTTAGCTCTCACACCTGAAAACAACAGTGTAACGTACAGTATGTTTGAAATGTTTTAGTCTCTTTTTCTGCTGCTGTGAGTTCAGCTGATTGAGCTGTAATTGTTTGAACACATGATCTGCTCTTCAGTAACATTGATGCTGCAGGACTGAGAGTCACACTGAAATACCACACTTGCACAACACCATCAACACTTCAATCTCGTGACTTTAAAACAGACTCACGCTCAACACATCCAGAACGGAAAGAAATGAGAAGATGCTGGATTCATTCTTAACAGTTCCATCACATTCAATTTTTCTGTAGTGACTTCTCATACTTAAATTGGTCCAGTTCTATAGATGTCTATTCTTATATACAGCGAGTTTTAATACTATAACCAAACCTAAACCCCCCAAAAGAAAACTTATTTCATTTTTAATTTTCTCATTCTTTTTTTTTTTTTTTTTTTTTTTCAAAAATTGCTTAAAAAGCTTCAATTTCCCTTATTTTGATATCAGGTTTTGTCAGGTTTATCTCCCTTCTAGGTTGAAAAAAATCTCTCAAAATATGGTTAAGTAGGCACACACACACACACACACACACACACACACACACACACACACACACACTCCCTAAAACTCCCAATTATACTAAATACAATATTCACAAAGAAAACAAAGAAAAAGATCAGCGTTGACAACTACTTCTACAAAGTCAAAAACAAAAGAATAAATGACATCCTAATAGGGCTGCCTCGACTAAAGATTTTTTCTGTTAGACTAGTATTCCTTTATTTTAAGCATTAGACGATTAATTGCACATTTATTAATAAACCATTTAAATCTTTATAATGAGTCTTTAATTGCCTACATGGCCTAATAAGTGCACAAGCATAAATCGATGCCGCTGCAGGAAGTGTATGATTATGAATGTGTTGGGAAAACAAGCAAAGGAGACTGCATTAACCATTTTAAAATCCCCGCTGTATTTTGCATACCCTTTAAAACTCATCGTTGAATCATCAAAACATTACATATTGAAAAGGTTCTTTTCTGTGAGAAATTTTTTCTCATGCCTTAAAATAAGCTTATGTGAAATGTAAGCACTTGAAAGCTTCAGTCACAGCATCCCCAGCGCCTCCTGATCCAACGCATAATGACTGATAAAACTGTTTTTTACTGGCCGCACAACTGCCGGTAGAATTACGGTAACATTCATTAAAGTTGTTTAACTTGAACGATGTTGTGTCCGAAAATGCTTTGAAGACTTCGAATGCAGTCAAGTTTGTGGTTCTCAGTTTGCGTGAGGCAATGCTCTGTGTGTATGGCGTCCGTCGATGCGTAGATAGGTGGGTCTGACTCCAGGATACTTTTACACGTTTGCCGCGGGTAATATCCATGTTGCGGTTCTGATTCATGTTAACTACGTCTTCAATGGATTTTTGCTCTAATTTTGATTTTTGGTTTTGTCTGTCATTTGGATATTTTGCAGGTGATCTTCTATGCATATACCCAGTGTGACACCGCTTTATATAATGGAGGAGAGCGATATGCTAATGATAAGAATCGTATCCCTTGACGTGATTGGTTTATTTGAATTTGCGACGTACAAACGGGGTCCTTTCAAATTAGTAACACTTATATATAAAACAACGAGGGAGTTCAAACCTCGCTATAGATTCATATACAGAGTCATCTAGGTTACCGCATGAATTTAACATATTTTTCTTTCTTTAACTCTCACCAGGACGATGCTAATCTACCTTTAACAAAACTGATTTTAATGGCCTAGTCTCCTATGTACAAGCAGAATACTACATTGATTGACAAAATTGTTTTTAAACATTAGATGCTTTTTGTTGTACTATTTTTCAATGGAAAAAATTGATAATAATTGTTGCAGAAATATTTATTATTGCAATGAATTTCTCTCAAAATCAAAATAAAGTTTATGAACACAACATAATATTACATTGATTTTACTGAAGAAAAAAAAAAGTGAATTTTCAGGTTCCGGTCACTTTTTGACCGTGAAGACCCATGAGTGTGTCCTCCCCAATGCGGAACGCACAAGGTTAGAAAGAAGAAATACTCAGCATGGTGTTAAAATAATGGATTGGCAGAATGGTTTGTCTAAACGCAAAGTAAAAACACCAAATAACAACATTAAAAACTTGATTTTCACTATCAGGAGGGGACTTTTAATCATTTATATGAAACAAAAAAAAAAAAAAACTAGTGCTTTCTTTTTGTTTCGGTTTAAGAGATGAGTCTGTGACACTGACTCGTCTCTCCGCAGTATTGTATGCACATGTTTGATTGTATTCGAGAATATATTTGTTTTTTTTCCATTTGAATTTGGGTTCATTTGAAAGTAGACATTTTCGCTTTCTAAGGGATTTGTTTTTCATTTTTTTTTTTCATATCAGTCACTTTACACTGAGTTTCGGAGTTTCTTCTTGCTCAGTTCAAAGACCGAGACGGCAGGAAAACACATTTTGTTTTCAAGTTTTTACAAAGCTTAACATTTCATTGTATTTCAAGGAGTCAACACAATAACCATAGTCTTTACAGATTACGATGATTAACTCTTATCTGTATGACCAAAATGAATGAAAATGACTGATTATTTAATGATATGAGTGCCTCCAGCGTCTCCATCTGTCCGCAGTGCGCGACTGTTCCAGCTTACTCCACCCAGACTATTTCTAAGGTAACATTAGATTGAATTTTCCATGTAAGTGCATACTTACACTATTTCAGATGATAAGCATATTTGTTGATAATGATAGACAAGCATTTGGATGTCCCGCCCATGTACTGTAATTACTACAACGACCAGCCGATTAAACGTCTGTCTGTCATGGGACCTGCAATGACACGCCTGTGGATTGTCTTTTCTTCTGCTACTAACTAACATTTTGGTCGACCACGCCTCTTTGCTTGTCAACTACAGTTTTAGTATGCCTATAGAGGTCAGCCCACTCCTAGAAACTAACCCCGCCCCCCCCTTTTTTAATTACGAACCAGCTCAAATATTACAGTCATAGAGTGTTTTAGTGCTCATGTGTATATTTATCCCACCATCGTGAATTAAGTGCGGGAAATATATGGGAGATTTGGAAAGAGGATGTTAATTATCCAGATTGAGACCATCCTCACGTTATGATGCATTTTGTTTCGGATGGGTAAGACCAACTCATCTAAGCTCATGCTGTTAGTGTGGAGTATGGAACAGCGAACACATTATTTCAGTGCAGGAAAGGTAGGCATGATAATATAATGAGGTCCAAACGTTGGATTCATGAGGGATGCTAATCATTCCCGTTCTGTCAATCAGCATTACTAGCCTATAAAGCAGCGGTCAGTGCACCGTCCTGCACAATCGTCCGGCATCCCTCCACCCTCCCCAGTCTCCTCCTCCTCTGGTTTGGTGTGTAAGTGCTTAGTGTGTGTAATCAATTTTAAAATACTGAAGTAATGGATTCACTGTTTAAACTGATCTGATCTGATCTGATCTTAGAGAGTAAGTGTGTTATTGTTCTCTCAGGTTGAGAGGTGTAGGCGTCACAGAGGAGGGTGTGCTGCTCTTTCTTTATCTCTGAGATAACCCCTCACACCTGAGACGAACTGAATCTGTCTTCTGAATAAACTATAAATCTGGAGTCCACACTGCTTGTCTGCTGTACTGTGAGGATCACGATGTAAACTGGATAAATGATGGTAGATCACCTTGATACCTCACGTGTCTTATGTCCTTTATATAAAAAATCCTAAGGAAAACACTTGTAAATAAATGTTCATAAACACATTACATCTCCCGCAAAAAATGACTCGGATGTCCTGAATATGACGTTAATTTTCATTCACCTGTCTCACATCACATGACCTGCTCGCTCTGTTTTATTTTTTGACCCTACCAAACATTTACTGGACTCTTCAGTTGCCGTCTGCTAGCGGTCAAATGAACATTTATGTGTAAACAATGTGAGTCCAGACTCTGTGATTTACTGCCGAGGATGAATATCAAACGAGAAGTTTTAGAGTTAATCAGAGTCTGAATGTGTTT
Source organism: Cyprinus carpio (assembly GCF_018340385.1). Classification (NCBI taxonomy): domain Eukaryota; kingdom Metazoa; phylum Chordata; class Actinopteri; order Cypriniformes; family Cyprinidae; genus Cyprinus; species Cyprinus carpio. The sequence goes on from NC_056592.1 coordinate 22,436,080, forward strand.
AGTGTAACTCACTACAGTGATCAATGAGAGAATGAAGTTTATAATCCTTTACTTTAACATTAATCAGACCCTCAAATTTTTAAAACGTGAAAGTGTTTATTACTTGAACACTCTAACATAGAAAATGAACCTACATACTGTATAGGGAATCAGCACTTGGGGTTTTGCATAGCGCAGAGTTTCAGGTCTTTCCCCGTCCTCCACACGGTTTTTTTTTGTCCTTTTCCTCGATATCCTGAGCAAAGCTTTACTAGACAGCAATTGATCAAGAATTAATACACCAACCTAATCTCGATTTGTTTTCTTCACCATCTCTATGTCATGTATTAAGCTTCAGATGAAGACCAACTGACACAGGTGAATGTTTTTTGATCACAGAGTTAATAACTGCTCATGTAACGGGGAACAACTGGCTCCTTGAGCAGATGTCCTCCTTGTAGGTTTTTAGATGACAAGTGCCTGTATTCTCTGCAGACAGATCCTCATTATATTTGATGAATCATAATCTCAGTTCACTCTGTGTCTGTTCAGTCCTGAACACATGACGTTTGCAAACCGAAGAACCATTGAGGCTTCAACCTCCTAAATCCTTTCTGTCAGCATGCAGTTTGTTGGCAAAAAAAAAAAAAAAAAAAAAAAAGACAAAAAAAAAGCAAAAAAAAAAAAAAATGCGATGTCATTATATATCCTCTCCCTGCTCTGAGCCCAGAGTCAACAACAACTACACCACTTCAACTACATAACTCTGTGTTATTTCTTCTACGGTTGAAGATGTTGCGTCACCGATAAGGTTGTGGTGCTGCTCTGTCCTGCATTCTGATATCAAACCCCTCGCACCCCTGAGGAGACTGAATCATGTCTGGGATATCTAGAAATCCTTGATTCACCTGCTGTCTGCTGTCCTGGAGGAATCCTCACTGTAAACTCCCCCCCCCTGGAGACACTGTGGTAAGATCATATTTAGACCTTCTCAACACTGGAACAAACAGTGTAAGTCAGTATTGTTGAAGTTTTTGGGTCTCTTTCTGCTCTCTGCTGCTGTGAGTTCATCTGTAAAAATAGTGACACATATTGCTCTTCAGTAACATGATGCTAGCAAGGACTGAGATTCAAACTGAAATACACCTTTTCAACGACACCATCAACCCTTCAATCTCTTGACTTTAACAACAGACTCAGGCTCACACAATCAAACTGAGAATGAAGATCCTGATTTCATTCTTACAGTTTCGCCTTCGTTTTCTGTATTGAACTTTCTATTTAAAAAATTGGGACATTCTATAGATGTCTATTCCTTATATACAACAGATGCGAGTTTACTACTATACTTAATCAGACCTAAACCCCCACCCCCAAAGAAAACTTTTATTAACTTTTCTTTCTCCCCCCTTCTTCGTCTATCTTCCTCTTATCTTCTTCCTCTTTTTTTTTTTTTTACAAAAAAAAAAAATCTTCAATCTTCCTTATTTTGATATCAGGTTTGTCAGTTTTACATCCCCGTCTATGTTTAATAAAATCTCGCAAAAATCTCTTAAAATATGAATTAAGTAGACCACACACACACACACACACTCCTCCATCTAAAACTCCAGTATACTTATACAGATTTCACAAGAAAACAAAAGCATCGACTTTTCACAAACGAAACATCCCACCAACACCATTTCCATTACTAACCAGCATCAATATTTCAGCATAAAGAGTGTTTTTAGTGCTTCATGTGTATTTTATCCACCATCTGTGAATGAAATTGCTGGATAATATTGGAGATTTAGGAAATAGGCGGTGTTAATATCCAATGAGACATTCAGTCAGCTTATGGATGCATTTATTGTTTATTGTTGTCGGATGGATAATCACACTCATCAAAGTCAGTCTGTTAGTTTGGGTGATGGACGCTGACACACATTATTATGCAGTGCAGGAAGGGGGAAGAATGATAATATTAACGAAGGTCCACACGTTTGGTCAGGAGGGGCTAATCATTCCAGTTTCCTGTCAATCTCATATCATCGCCCTATATAGAGCAGCAGTCAGCCGTGCAAAGCAACCGTTCCCTGCAACAATCTTTCTTAATCACCAGCATCCCTCCACCTCCCCAGCTCCTCCATCTGGTTTTGGGTGTGTAAAGCGTGATTATTGTGTTCGCAATTTTAACATACTGGTAATTACTGGCTTCACTGTGAAACTGCTCTGATCTGATCTGATCTGAGAGGATGAAGAGGTGTTTTGTTCTCTACGGTTGAGTGAGTGTGGTGTCAACAGAGGAGTTTTGTGCTTCTCTGGTCGTCAGCTCTGATGATCAAAACCCCTCACCCTGAGCAGTACTGTACTGACTCTGCCATAACTAGGAGACTCTGGAGGTGAAGTTACTTCAACTCCTCCGAATCATGAAGAAATGATCCACATTCTAACCAGAACTGAGACATTATTATTTGTGAATGTATTGTATTTGAATCTTTAAAAGGTTCAGTCCCGGCCTCATATTGTGTTGTATTGGAGAAGCTAGAATAATAAATTCAAGCTCCACGTTATTTCTGGAACTGTTTAATAAGAAGTTTAATTCTGTAATGTTGATCTTAATGAATATTATATGCATATCTCATCTCTTCAGTGTCTCGTGTTAAGTTATAAAGCAGAGCTTGTTGAATCATTTAACGTATTAAGCTAGTATCAAGTTTTATTAAGTGTAATCTCTGATCTATGATCATGTTCAGTATCATATCTCCCTGTAATATGATATACTGTGTATCTGTATTTTCTGAGCTTCATCTGCTGATGTGATGTGACAGCAGTATTTGGTCTCATACTCATACTTGTCTGTCTGTTGTGTTTTATCGTAGGACTCTCATACTTTACTGGACTGGTCAAGCTGATGGTGATAAGAGCCGCTACCGACGGTCACAGTATGGCTGGGGCGATGTACCATCCGAATATTAGCGATAATATCGGAATAATTTTGACGACGAAATTAATTTGAAAATACCAGGAATATCGCATATTTAAATTCAAGCATTCACGCACCCAATTTCCAAAAGAACAGCGCTGAAGTGTTCAAAAAAGGGACACATGTAACTGTGGACTACTCTTGCTCTATACATAGAGCGGTTGCCAGATACAGAGTTTAAATAATCCCCAGAACCAGAGCTTCGGACCAGAGTCTTAATAAATCCCCGACCAGCGCTTCGGCTGTCTACAAGGATACATTTCTTCTGCCGCAGCTGTTTGCTTATTTTAGAAATCTGCAACCATGGCTCACTGCGCACCCTCCCTTGCAAGCCGGGCGGCCTGCGCCGGTCCGCCGATGATGAGCGAAAACACTAACCACGCAAGCTGGAGTTCAAAGATGATCTATGAAAGCGGTGACGTTCGCCCGTCCTGTGTTCTGTCATGATGAGATCTCGAACGTATTTGTTTTGTGTGTGATCGCTGCTATGCGTCCTACCTCGACCCCTTGATTTTTGAATAGAGAAACATAGGCTAATTGCCAATTTGGAATTCCTATTTAGGGAATGTCAGCTTTGTTATATATTTTACAATACCAGTTTGTTCATAATTCGACAGAGAAGTGCACAAAAAGTCTTTGGGTAACTTTCATTCATATATACTATATATTATATGTGTGTGTGGTGTGTGTGTGGTTGTGTGGGTGTGTGTGTGTGTGTGTGTGTCGTGGGTGCTTCAAAACTAGCTCCCCCAATCTAAAGAGTGTTTTAAGTGTCAAGGGGAACATATTTCTGCCACCGAGCGCCTCTATAAAAAAAAAACCGCAGACAGGTTGCCGACTTGGGTTCATTAGCTAAAAAACCTGTAAAACGTTGACAATGGTACTTTCTGTATTTGTTTTGCACTACTTCATGTTCATATGTTTTTCATTTATAAAAACAGTAAGTGATTACTTGGTCTAGATTTTTTTTTACTGCTTAAAATTATCTGTTCAATCTAAATTGTTTTTTTTTATTTTTTATTTTTATGGGTCACAAAAAAATCATGTGTATTTTTTTTTTTTATATTGATTTAAATCAAATGCCACATATCCATATATATCGAATAAATCGTAAAAATTTTGACAATATCCCGAGTATAAATTTTTTTTAATTTACCATATCGCCCATCCCACGCTCACAGTCCACCCATCACAGAGACTGAAGACACAGAACACACGCATCCCTTTCAGTGTGCCGTCCTTTTCCTCTCTTTGGTTTATGGTATGACTCTGAACCTGATGATCACTGAATTGACTACAATGAGATGCTGTACCTCAATACACAACGCAACCAGTAATATCTGAGTGACCAAACTAAAACCTCTCATTTTAATCACCATAACATGGTG